>NC_083114.1:37029797-37220403 GCF_949774975.1 Lagenorhynchus albirostris
GGAGTTATGTGACTTAAAAGGTACTAAAACCCACAAGGATGGAAGTAACAGCCCTTAACACTATGCTTCAGATAATCGACATGACTCCACCTATAGGGCAGCAGGACTAAGTAAATCCCTAATGATTCAGGTTAGGCAGGATCTTGGGTCATAACTCATAGTAGAAGCTTCTACTCTATAAAATCCATGTACAGTATAGATCCAAGAGGCCGGGACACTTAGAGAGTGTGGCACAACACATGGTCTTCAAAGATCTGCTTCTCTTTTGCTGGGAAGGCCTTGTCACAAATTGGACAATTCAAACTAAGGGGCTGCATGTGCTGCTCCAAGGTGTGATCAAACAAGTCATCAGGAAAGTCTGATTTGCAGGTGGGGCATTTCTTGATGGAGAGCTGGGAGGAAGAGCAAAGAGGTCAGTCCGAATGTAAGCTATATGCGGCAGAGACTGTGTCTGACTTTCTACTGTATCCTCAGCACCTAGCATCATGCTTGGCAGATGGTAGGTGATCAAGAAATAGAGGATGAATGAACAAATTCACATTTGGAGCTACTCACTGGGGCATTCTCTAACCCCAGGATTGAAAGGATGTAATACTGCCTGGAAGGGGCACTGGACATACCTTGTTTGGCTACCTGCCTGGTTCATATCTCCTCCCTAGTCCTTCTACCAAACTCAATTCACAGGTGAAAAATCTTCAGCGGAACACTGATGGATGAACTGTGTTTTCTTCTCCCCGCCCTAACAGGCTCTCTCAGCTTTCGGCACTGACCAAATTGACCCTGCTGACTTGGATTATCACAGTGAACCAGTCTCCCTACGGTTCTCCCGTGAACTGGATGGAGCAGGAAGGGAAATCTTCTCAAAGATTTGCTGTGGGCAATCTCAGGAATCAAATACTTACCAGGCTGGGGGCAGGACTTTCTTGGATACCTGAAGGTAATAAAAAAGACTGCACTCAATGAAATGCATCCTTAGAATACATTCTCCAGCTGTGTTCTAGCAGCTGTTTTTTGTAACCCTCATTGTTCCCCTTCTGATTCTTTAGCTCTCATATATACCATCTACTTTGATAGAGGGGATCTAGGTCAAGGATAGTGGGAAAAGAGGAAAAAATAATGAAGTGGCATTTTCAGTAGCCATTATATAATCAGAAAAAAACAATAAACCTACCTTCAGTGTGGAGAAAATGAGATTTTAATGAAAACAGTAACAATTTAACACGGAAATAGTCTGAGAATAGATTTTAAGACCAAATCCACACAGTCATTTTTTAAATGAAATGTTTGAAAATATACTTTTAAGGAAAAATAAACTTGTACCCCTGCCTGTTGCAAAGATCAGATTGTGACTGTTAAGAGAACAGGACTGGGCTTCCCTGGTGGCGCAGTGGTTGAGAGTCCACCTGCCGATGCAGGTGACACAGGTTCGTGCCCCGGTCTGGGAAGATCCCACATGCCACTAAGCGGCTGGGCCCCTGAGCCATGGCCGCTGAGCCTGCGCGTCCGGAGCCTGTGCTCCGCAACGGGAGAGGCCACGACAGTAAGAGGCCCGTGTACCGCAAAAAAAAAAAAGAGAACAGGACTGCTTTAAACTGTCGCAAAAAAGCAAATGAGGTCTCATATCGCTTTGGAGACAAAAAAGGAGGAAAGTTCCCTGTTTGGCAAAGACATCTGACCCCGGGTCCTTCAATGACAAGACTGGTTGTCACCCCACTTCCTGTCCTCCAAACCACTCAGGAGTCTCTGTTGAGCACATCCCTGCTACCCTTGGTCAGGCCACGGGGGTGGCTGCCTAACAGCCCATCCTGGGTGGCACGGTCCGCCTCTCGTGCTTCCACTTCCAAATCTTAATTAGCCTCCTCAGCTTTAGATGTATATATCTTCTACACAGAGACATTTCTCTGACTCATATATTTGGAATATAGCCACGGGACTCAATTTGTGTCTGCTGCCTCTAGGCGAATGATCTATTTGTGTCTTCTAGATTCAGATTTATTTCTCAATTAACACTTCTTGCCTGGCAGTCTTTCTGTTGGGTACTCAGCTTCTGCCCAACAAGTCTTAACAATGAGGCTGGTCTTAATTAGCATTTCAGATAAAAAGAAAATTTATTGGAGGAAAGGGATGCAAGCAGGGGCCTCCACCTCGAATGGCAAAGTTGTCTTACCAGAATATGGGTTTCCATAGACAAGTCCTGGGTTTGGTCTCGCACCTCCTTGATTCGAAGCAGGCGCTTGATACGGCAAAGAGTCATAATTCAGACCCATGTAACTCAGCAGTGTGCTGTTCTCCATCTTCAAAAGCTAAGGATAGAGTATTTAAAGAGACATATTAAAAGCCAACAACAAATGGCCACAAGGAACTGGCCAGGGATGCCCATTACAGGTAGTTCTCAATTAACAGTGTGGCACTGGAGAAGCCCAAGAAATGATAAACCATAATCCTTCAAAAGGGGAAGCAGCAGCCTCAGTATTCCAAAGATCTGAGTTCTTAATATCTGAATTTAAATATGTATTGAATTTTGTTTAGAATGAATGCAAAAAGGAATTTTAAACCTTTAAATACACACCAACTGAAGGGGGTACAGAAGTTTTATGGATATGTGAGGGTGGTGGGAGCTATATTAAGATTGAAATTGTTACACATTATTGAGAGCAGAATGCTTTTTAGTCTCCTTCCTAGAACAATTTTCTTACATAGTGTGAATATTCATCTGATATAATTTTCCCTCTTCATGTTTTATCCCATTAAATGGATATGCCAACAGAGAGTGAGAGGGAGGAAAAAAGAGAGGGAGGGAATGCGAGAGAGAGAAAGAATGTAAGAGATCAAGCCACAAGGGGGACAGGCAGCGTTTAAAGTTCTTAGAAAAAAGAAAATCAGTAAATTTCCTCTTAACATCTTCAGAGGGTTTTACTACAGTTCCTAACAAAGCTCCAAATATCAGATCTTTCTCTTCTTGCTGCAAGTTGTGTGCATTCTTCCTCCCCATCCGCTGCACACCCTTCCCCCACCCCCAGCCCACACCATCGACTATTTCAAAGTCAAAGTACCGCTAACTAAATCAAGAGGATGAGAATGACAGGACCAGAAACAGACCCCAAAGTCTTTCTGCAAAATTGAAACACATTGGCATAAATGATATAATCAAAGGTAGAAATGATCACTTGAAGGCACAGCCCAGAAGGTTATGGAGAGGGTAGAGATGGAGAATGGCTGGAGGTGTAGATCGGAGGAGCAGCCAGAATGCATGGACACCTGCTCTTTGATGCCAGCAAGCACGTGAGAATGACTTCAAGTTCAACCTTATTTGCTGCCATCATCCTCAATCAATCAATAATAATGTGTTAGCATACAGCAGAAAATAAATACTGGTTGGATGAAAGAATGAACTGATGAATGAATGAATGCATGGTATTTATTTGGGGCCTACCATGGGTCCAGCACTGGTACAGACCACCACTTCTGCTCCTGGTTTGGCAGCAGAGAAAAAGAAAAAAGTTGTGCTGAAGGAAAAGGGTCCCTCAGCTAGCACAAAAATGATGTAGGATATTACTCCCCAAAGACAATACTTAGAATAGCTGTGGAGTTAAAAGCAAAAATAATAAGTTAGATCTTCATCAAGGCTGTTCCTTTCAAGGTCACTACTGCCATGCCAAACAAGCTTCAGTTACAGAACAAAGAATGGGTTTTGCGGTAGATTAGGAAACCAGATGAAATGTACCCTTTGTTTGGGAGCAACTGTCTCATCCAATGTCCCAGAAAGGGCTCTTTTGTTTAACTTTTTATGTTATCATCACATCTCTGGGTCACCCTGCTCCTTCCCTTAAAAAGTCTTTTACACACTTACACCATTTTCTTCTTCCATTCTCTCTTTCTCTTTCTGCAGAACGTTATATATAATCTTGTTCTCACTCAGTCTTTTTGACAGGTCAAAGTTCTGGTCCTGTCAAAAAAAAAATTAGGATTAGGACCACCTATTGCAGTCTGGATCCAAGGTGGGGTAAAACAAGATCAAAGAGGATCTGGCTGTCCAAAGTGGTGGGACTGAGGTGGTGGAGAAGGAAATGGGGGTAGGGAGGAGTGGTACCATGGAGGTGATGCTGACTTACAGAAAAATGACTTAACAAAATGCCTGAAGGCTTGGGCTGGCATCAAGATGCCAGTTTCGTTTGGTTTAGCTGGGAGTAAGTGACCAAAGAGAGAAAAAGTTAGCTTGGGGGAAACCTCAAGACTGGCTTAACAGAATTAGGGATAAACTGAGCTTTTTTTAAACCCCACGCAACCATGGAAACAATCATCATCTTTGTCTTGAATAAACATCTCACCCAACACAGCGTGAAGCACTGAGTTAGGCTGGTGTGACTCCCTCCCAGTGTGAAGACAAGCATATGGACTCAAGTTACACTGAGGAAGAAGGAACCCTGGAAGGCATTTATCCAAGGCTAAAAGGAACCCAGACTGCGGTCCTGGGCTTCCCAGTACGATGGGTTCACCTGACTAGTTTCATGGAGCCAAAACTCATAGGCATGCTTCAGCGCTTCCCGACACCTGCCTATATACACATACATGCGAATACCTCACAAAAACACTTTAAGCTAATCCTACCAGTTGTGGGGTTTTTTTTCAAGATTTTTTATTTGAATGCTGTGCACTTTTAGCCGACCCTGAGGTAGTAATGCGAAAGGGGGCTACCCGATGACAGTGCTGACTGCAGGCCCCTGGTTCCCCACCCCCACTGGCTCCTGCTGGCTCTTCTGGTCCTGGTTCACTTCCTCAAAAGGCAGAAATAAGAAAGCACTATCTGAGTCTGTACAGAAACCTGCTCAATGGTTATAAAAACCTTCCCTGAGGGCTTCCCTGGTGGCGCAGTGGTTGAGAGTCCACCTGCTGATGCAGGGGACACGGGTTCGTGCCCTGGTCCGGGAAGATCCCACATGCCGCGGAGCGGCTGGGCCCGTGAGCCATGGCCGCTGAGCCTGCGCGTCCGGAGCCTGTGCTCCGCAACGGGAGAGGCCACAACAGTGAGAGGCCTGTGTACTGCAAAAAAAAAAAAAACCTTCCCTGAGACCCATGGCTGAGCTGGGGCCTCTATTTCTGGGGATCTCCAGGCTGGTTTCTGGCCCCATACTCCATCCCTCTTTTTAGCAGAGGGTGTATTCTCCTTAACAAGGGTGTACAATCCTCTGGGCTTGGTCCAGGAGCCACAAACCTTCACACCCTTTGCTTCCTGGGCCCCTCATCTCTGTCACCTACCCGTGCGGCAGCCCTGAGTTGCCTGATCTGTTTGTGGAGCCGCTGACACTCTTTGTACTTCTCTAAGAAACAGGCTTTCCCGGCCTCTACCTTTGCCTTTAGGCGTTCCACCTCTTGTACTAGCTGCTCCTCCACTGCTGTTTTCTTGTTCTTAGGCTCCTGAAGCCTAAGATACATAGTCGTCAGAGTTAGGGGGCTTTTGGATGCATGAGGAATAAAGAATTGCTGTCAGACAGCTGGGGAGCCCCTGGATCTTTCAAAGTATTCCATGAAAACCAAGGAGGTTCAAACCTTTGAATGGCTGTAGATTATTTAAAGCAGATTTCTTTGTTACATCAGAGGTCACAAACTCAAAAGTGCCAATAGGGGCCTGGCAAGTAATGGAACTGAATGAAGGAGTGGGATGCAACAAA
Organism: Lagenorhynchus albirostris; assembly: GCF_949774975.1. Classification (NCBI taxonomy): domain Eukaryota; kingdom Metazoa; phylum Chordata; class Mammalia; order Artiodactyla; family Delphinidae; genus Lagenorhynchus; species Lagenorhynchus albirostris. The sequence goes on from NC_083114.1 coordinate 37,035,467, forward strand.
ACAGTGAGGACGGCAGCCACATGGGGAACGCATGACCCATCTAAGGGGTCAGCAGCTCCAGCTCCAGATACTGCTACTGGGCGGGAGTGTCGGCTCATATGTTGCCAGAGCCTCTGATTTTTCAAGAAGCTGGAAATACAAATTTCTTTTAACGGGAAATGTTCCCATTTTTAAGTGCTGTTCACCAAATCAGTTTTTTAAAAAACACCATCTAGAACAATAAAACATTCCTGTGAGCTATACTTAATCTGTGAGTTGAAGATTTTCAAACTTTGTTGCATCTATTCTTTATTATATAAGCTAAAATACGCAGTATCTTATATACAGTAGGTACTCAATGATCAATTAGATAATGATTGAATGAATGAATGATGCATAGAGGATATGAGTTATATTCCCAATAACTGGATATTCTCCACACATCAGGAGTTCTCATGTCCTTACAACAGTTCAGAAAATGGAGCTTCTAGGCACCTGTGATCACCATGAGGCCTTGTTTCCAACAATATATTATAGGAAATTATTAGTCAATTAGGCTTTCATTACTATATTACATAGCTCAGAACAATTTATAATTATGATAATCGCTAACATTATATTAATTATAACAAAATTTGTTTGACTACTATAATATCTTCTAATTGTAGAGCTCATTTGACAATCATTAATTTGTCTGCCCCGACAAAAACTCTTTAAGAAGGGGGTAGGGGTTATTCTGTGTGATTCCTAGCCCAAGGCTCTATTTACTACAATCTCTCGTGAAGTTTAACTTCCAATATTCCTTTTCACTCGTCACATATTAGAAATGCCCACCTCTCCTCAACAGTCTATAAATGGCAGATTCTCTGTCCCTTTGGGTAGAGAGAAGAAAGTCCAGAGGTAAATGCTATTCTAATCTGTGTCATTTATCCTGTCCATCCCCTGAAAATAGGCTCTATCCCTTCCTTTCTTTAGGCTCCCTCCCACATAGCCATCCAAAGACAGACATGCCGTTAACTCCTGTTCTTTCTTCGCTGCAGTAGTTTCTTTCTGCTTCATCTCCTCCACTGTCCGTTCGAGCTCCTTCCGGTGTTCCCTCTGCACAAAAACAGATTTCAGTACCACTGCTGGGAAAACACATGCACACGCACACGCACAAGCACATGTGCGCACGCACTGGGGAAAGGCCTGCTAAGCTAATGAGCGAGCAGGGTGCAGAGAGAAAAGCAAGTCTTCTCTTGTAAGTTTCTGAGAAAAGCCATTAGATACCTCATTTCAGATGGCTTCCCTGAGACCTTTCCCGCAGCCAGTGACACCCAGGTATATGATAGAGCAAAGAAAGAACAATGTATATATTTTTTCACAAATGCCTAAAAATATTTTGTTCCATGACTCTACCTGTTCAGTTAAGCTGAGAAAGAGCTGGCCGTTTTCCTTTTTCAGGTCCTCCAACTGCTCTGCTTTATCTTGGACTCCCTGAACAAGCTTCTCTATTTCTTTCTCTTGAGTTGACAGCTGGGCCTAAAGCAAAAATAGTGAATGTAACCAAAATAAAAAAGAAGGAAAACTAAACAGGAACAATGCTTTTAAATGTGCAGTAACATAAAGAGATGTGTGTTCCCCAGCAACTCCCAGCTGCCAAATACCCCTAAGAACGTCTTCACTCTTCAGCTCTACCTTACACCTGAGAATCTAAGGCTCAGCTGAGTAAAATCTGACAAGCCACCCTTTAAAGCCCCTCTTCAAGGCACAGCTTCCTAAAAAAGAGAGTCCTGCTGCTACCTGCTTTACATTCCAGGCTTTTTAGTAAGACTTTGCTTGAAAAGATTTTGTAGCTAAAAGAAAAGTTAAAAAGGGTGTGGAGGGCCAAGAACGGAAAACACACACACTGAAACTGTAGTGTGATGCTCTGAGCGATCCACCACTAGGCCCTCAGTACAATGAGCTGTATCTTCCTGGGCCACCGCAGTGGAGTGGTGGCAAGGCTAAGGAAATATACTTTGGCAAAGGTTTGGCATTACCTACCTGAAGCTGATCCACTCTGACTCCCATCTTTTCATTTTCTGAGGACATCTTCTGGTTTTGTTCTTTCAGCCTGTGGAAGTGGAGACGACTAAGTGAAAAAAAATACTGATTCTAGGTCAGCTCCCCCAGACCTTAAACGATTTAAGGCTGCCTTGGCCCTAAGCCTGCAGAGTTATTTTTAAATCCACTAGTCTCTTCTTCAGTCCTATTTTGGCTTCCTGACCTCAAACTGCAAGTGTTCAATACTTAACGCTAATACTTGAATTCAGGTCATTTGTCCTTACAATTCTGATACTAATTCTCTAACCTAGAATCAAAGAGCTCATGAATCAAAGAAGGAGAATCATACCTATCACTGTCATAATAGGAAGACTGTTCTAAAATCTAATCGGACCCTGCCTAAGGGTGTCTATAATACAGCAGCTCCTCCCATTCAAGAGTCACACTCACTGAAGAAGCTCTGTCTCCCAACAGTCCTTCTGCTCTTTCATTGTCTGTTCCAATTTCTTATTGATGCTCTTTAGGGTTTCTAGCTCCTCCTGTAGATTGAAACATCAAAGGGACTTAACATTTCTAAGACAGTGTTTAGTATCTCAGGCAGCCAACAAATATTTATTGAGCACTTATATGTCAGGCATATAGCATGACACAGCAGTGAATGAAATATCCAAGTAAAAGGAGTTCTATATTAAAATGTTCTTAATATGTTCTTTCCATATTAAAAATACATCTACCTTAGGAGTTTGGGATTAACATTATACACACTACTATATATAAAATAAATAACCAACATGAACCTACTGTATAGCACAGAGAACTATACTCAATATTTTGTAATAACCTATACGGGAAAAGTATCTAATATATATATATATATATATATATATATGTATGTATAAAACTGAATCACTTGGCTGTACACCTGAAACTAACACAACATTGTAAATCAACTACAACTCAATTAGAAAAAGGAAGAAAAAATACAGCCACCTGATTTCTCTTCTAGTGGAGCTTGTATCTGCCCATTAATTCACTACACAGACATCTACCGAGTGCCTGCTGCACACCAACACTGCTCTGGCACTGCAGACACAGCAGTGGGCAAAACACAGGTGCTTTTCTCCTAGAAACGTGCTGTCCAATTAATTCATGAAAGCCACATACATAATTTAAAAAGTTTAGTAGCAACATTAAAACAAGTAAAAAGAAACAGATGAAATTATTTTACTAATAGTATATGTATTTAATCCATTAAATGAAAATATCATTTCAATATGTAAACAATAAAAAGGACATCTCTAATATACTAAAATCTGTGCCAGATATTAGTATAAGGGCGTGAGATCACGAGAACAACAGAAGATGATTCTGATCTCCAACCTCCAAGTTCACCTTTAACCAGCAGCCATACCTGCTTCTTCTGGAGCCTAGCCTGCATGTCTGCGTTCTGCTTCTGGAGGCTGACACAGCTGTCCTTCAGCTGCTTGTTTTCCCTGCAGAGCTCCTCGTTGTGCTGCTCAATCTCTTCCACCTCACCCTACGAAAGAACGTTCCATAAACTCATGTTTGGCCCTTTATAGCTCAATGGATATTCAAGTCCCTCTAGCAGAAAATTCCCATAGGCTGGGATGGTGAGGGTCTAGCTGATTCCCACTCACTGTAGTGACATCTGTGTACCCCAAGTGGAAGCAGCCCCTCAGTATGTAGGGAAGCGGGGTAAGAGAGGTGTGTCTGTATAATTGCAGCATTGAGGCTGCCATTACCAAGAAAGAAAGATAAACAAAATTAAGGCCACAAAAAATTAAAAGGGGTAATTGACAAAAGAACAGAGTTTTTTCTTGCAAACACTTAATATTGTTTGTCTCTCCTCTCAGACTTCGCTCCTTGAGACTGGGACAGGATTTTAATTGATTCTTCACTACATCCCTAGTGCCTACCAGAGTGTTGGATGGAAGTAGGTGTCCTGTTAAATAACTGAGTAAGCAAATGAATCTGAGAGATACAAAGAAGAATATCTGGTGTGTCTCTCCTCAAAGGAGCTTATAAAATTTACTATGGTGATAAGATGTGCAGATGACAAAAATTAAGTAACTGGGAAAGTTAAATAACTGAATGTCAACTGAGTTACAGAAGTTTTAGAGAAAGGAGAAATCACTTATTGTTATGATTCTTGTTAACATTCCTAAGTCATTCCCTTAGGAATGGTGGGTTTGAATGGGTACTGTATAAAATTTTCCCAACAGTTAACTGTTAGACATTCAATAAAGGCTTACTGACTAAAATTCTACCCTATCCTGGAATTGCTACCCTTAGCGGCAGGAAGGGATTGAGATGAGATGCTTACAGACCTGAGTGGTAACAACCAGGATGTCCTCCTCATTTTCTGGACAGAACTGGAAAGGGATACTTGCCCCCCGGACCACACCATCCTGATCCACATAGCAGAACTGGTAATACTCATCATCCTTGGGCAGGTAATAAGCTGAAAACAGAACATGATTTTTAATCCAAAATAAGGTCGATTCAGAAAACTAAAAATCCGGAAGTCTTTTATCTACCCAGAAAGCTCAAGCTCAAGGGAATTAATTAGTCTTGGCTGCTAGCTGTCTTCTACCTTTGATCCAGTATTTTTCTCACCTTTGAACTGGACCTCCTGCTGTTTGGGAGATTTGCTGTTTAGGTCAACAGGCAAAGTAACCCACATGAAGGTGTAGTACTCACGGGTTGTCTTCCATCCCACCTGCAATGACAAGAGGCTCTTGTTCAGCATCTGAAAGCGCTCAGGTTTGGGCCACGTCTTCGTAAAATGCACTTTTTGTTATGTTGATTTTACAATAGAGTAAGTTCATTATGATAAGATCTACCCACAATGGATCAAATCTTGTTTTTTGACTTATGATAACTATATATACAATTAAAAACTGGTATGCACACACACAGTCTAAATTACTTGTCTTAGAAGGAAACAAAAACTGGCCATTCAACACCCAGGACAAGAGTTCCAAATATTGTATCTCCAAGTCAGACATAGAACTGAGAGTGATCGGGGAAAAGTTGTGGGATTGTGAACCTTGATCCCGCTATTTTCCTACAACAGTGTTCTTGGAACTTCTTAATCAGAAAGCACTTCTGATCTGCCCTCTCCACTGGTTCGTCCTCTCCTGTGTCCAATTCAGTCTTGTCACCTATACCAACCCGGTTATATCACTGCGTTTAAAAGTGCATTTTATTTTATTTATTTATTTATTTATTTTTGCGGTACACGGGCCTCTCACCACTGTGGCCCCTCCCATCACGGAGCACAGGCTCCAGATGCGCAGGCTCAGCAGCCATGGCTCACGGGCCCAGCCGCTCCGCAGCATGTGGGATCTTCCCGGACCGGGGCACAAACCCGTGTCCCCTGCATCGGCAGGCGGACTCTCAACCACTGCGCCACCAGGGAAGCCCCTAAAAGTGCATTTTAAAAATAATGTGTGTGTTGGGGTTGGATGCAAGAGTGTTCTTAGACTATGAGGTACCAGATAACTGAGTCCGATCTGTAGAGTTTTCTTTCTTCAGTGTTTTTCTTAATGCATGTTTAATGAAGGCTTTTTGGTGATAAAGATAACAACAACAATCTGGTAGTCATAAAGGCCCCTTCTAGGTATGGAATGCAGTAAGTCATAAGATAGAAGGATACCTAAAATATGCCTCAGAGCAGAAAGCTGGCTAAGTGGAAAACATTCTCACTAAATGTGAAGAGGGGTAAAAGATGGCTCAAATCCTATCTGGAAGATGAGAATACACCGGAGAATAGAAAAGGAGCCGTGTGTCTTCAAGGGGAGAATACTCAGCAAATAAGCAAAATTACATTTATTGCCATATTGTGACCCTGCCTGAGCCCAGTGGGAAGAAAAAGAACTAAAAATAAATTCCACGTTCATATACTAAGGAATCAGAGCAGGGCTGAAAAGGCTGTAAGTGCATCACACATACTAGGGCATGTTTTAGTGTCTCATTAACACCCACACCATTGCTGTAAGCACCTCTGGGCCACTGAAACCTGTGGAGGTACAGGAAGCAGGAATTTTATGGAGTCTTCATTCACATCCTGGAGTTTCTTAATGCACTGTGACCAAAATATCATCTAGGAAGGCCTAAGAATTACTGCTGCCTTGGAACAAGGAAGCAACTTCTAGCCACCTGCGATTTCTGTCCTTGGCTCTTCCATCTGAGCAGTCCTAGTCGCAGCCTGCCTCTTGTGCTATGACATCTCCCCTCCCCGGAACCTTGGAACATCGCATAAATGCCCGGGTAAAGGAGAGTATGGAGCGCAGGGCTCCACGTTGAAGGAAGAAAAGCTAACTCCCATCCACTTTAGGCTTTATCACTGGTGGTAGCTTTCACTCTATGGAGAAGATGTAGCATATTGCACGTGCAGAAACATTTTGTGAGGGCCTACTTGGTGCTGGGAACCAGCGGTGTTAGGGCAGATGAGGAGTTGAGGGGTATGATTAAGACTACACTGCAAGAACACCAGGAGCACTTTAGAAGTGAGCTAGGAAGTACACAACTTTACAGTCAGCCCTTAATTCTCTAACTGACCATCTGTTGTTCAAAGGAATTCAGCAGAAAAGAGGAAGAAAAGCAGAGGTTTAGGAGTCAAACAAACTTGCTTCACCGCTAGGAGACCTTGGGAAGGTCACCATCTTGAGTACATTCACTTTATTCATCTGTGCACAAGCAATACTACTACTTACCCCAGGGGGCTGCTGTGCTGTAAGGATTAAATTAGAAAACACAAACACACACACACACACACACACACACACACACACCCCTCATCAAAGACCTAGCACATCATATGTTCTCAAAAAGTTTGTGTTCTCTCTTTATTAGTCTTAAACTTTGCTTACACACTTTAGGGTAGCTGTTCAAATCAACAGCTTTGTGACAATGAACATCAGAGGCCATTCTCTGGGTTAACCACAATTTCCTTATTGTGGTACGCAATACCTCTGAAATGAATGAAGTATAGATGCATTTAAAAACAATGCTTTTAAACATTTGTTTTTAAAAAGAATAACACTTTCGGGACTTCCCTGGTGGTGCAGTGGTTAAGAATACACCTGCTGGGCTTCCCTGGTGGCGCAGTGGTTGAGAGTCCGCCTGCCGATGCAGGGGACGCGGGTTCATGCCCCGGTCCGGGAAGATCCCACATGCCGCAGAGCGGCTGGACCCGTGAGCCATGGCCGCTGAGCCTGCACGTCCAGAGCCTGTGCTCCACAACGGGAGAGGCCACAACAGTGAGAGGCCCACGTACCGCAAAAAAAAAAAAAAAAAAAGAATACACCTGCCAATGCAGGGGACATGGGTTCAAGCCCTGGTCTGGGAAGATCCCACATGCCGCGGGGCAACTAAGCCCGTGCACCACAACTACTGAGCCTGCACTCTAGAGCCCGAGAGCCACAACTACTGAGCCTGCGTGCCACAACTACTGAAACCCGTGCACCACAACTACTGAAGCCCGCGCGCCACAACTACTGAAGCCCGTGTGCCTAGAGCCCATGCTCTGCAACAAGAGAAGCCACTGCAATGAGAAGCCCACACACGGCAACAAGAAGTAGCACCCGCTCACCGCAACTAGAGAAAGCCCTCGTGTAGCAATGAAGACCTGACACAGCCAAATAAATAAATAAATAAATAAAAATAGGGCTTCCCTGGTGGCGCAGTGGTTGAGAATCTGCCTGCCAATGCAGCGGACATGGGTTCGAACCCTGGTCTGGGAAGATCCCATATGCTGCGGAGCAACTAGGCCCGTGAGCCACAACTACTGAGCCTGCGCGTCTGGAGCCTGTGCTCCACAACAAGAGAGGCCGCAATAGTGAGAGGCCTGCGCACCGCGATGAAGAGTGGCCCCCGCTCGCCGCAACTAGAGAAACCCTCGCACAGAAACCCAACACAGCCAAAAATAAATAAATAAAAATAAATAAATAAATAATTAAATAAATAATAAATAAATAAAAAGCATAAGACTCTCATCTGTTTTAGAGTGAAGTCCTCACTGGAAGTTGCTCCGGCTGTCCCTCCGGTTGTCCACTACCCCCACCTCTAAACACCAGCCTTGTTACCTACAGCTTCCATCGTTCTATCACTTAGCTTGGAATTCCAAACAATTAAGGAGAAGGAATTCGATGAGGAAATGTGAATTAGCATCAGCTCCTACACAGTGCACTCAAGAACGATGTCTGATTTTAGGATGAACAGCATTGGTAAACAAGCACATGACATACTGAGGTGTCAAAACAAAGGTCACTTATGTTGGGACTCAGCAGTGTAAGTTACTTACGTTTGACCTTTATCTCTGTCTCTGTAAATAGGATGATTTGTCATTATGGTGTGTGAGTGAGTGAATGAGTAAGAGTGTGCATGTGTGTGTTTGTGTGTGAGGGGATGTCAGAGACAGAGATACAGAGGGGGAAAGAAGAGGAGCTAGACAGTAAGTTGACTATAATAAAAAGTACCATTTCTGTACTTGAACTGACAGGGCGATTAGACACTGGAAGAGGAAACCGAGGGAGCTCATAAACTTTCCGTTCTTGGAAATCTTCACAAAGAAGCAAGACACGCTTATTCAGGAACAAACTTCTTGGATGCAAGATATAGGACAAGGTAAATTTTCAACATCCTTTCCAGATTTGTAATACTTATATTAAAACAAATTAAACACTGTACTAAGTAAGCAAGTGACGTTTAAATTCACAGAAATTATATAAGGGGCCACCTACCCCAGTCAAGTCATAGATGAATATTTCAAAATAGGATAATTTAAAAAACATTTACATTTGGTCTTTGAAAGTATAATAAAACTTGTGGATTGTATGATTTGCTATCTTATTTTAGCTTAAGACTGAAATTAAAATTTGAGTCCTACAGCACATGCTGGTGTGTGTAGGGAGAAGTGCTAGGGAGCTTAGTTTAGGATTTTAACATTGGCCACACATATATGCAAAATGCTTATAATACAGAGACAGACACACACTCAGGTAACTAAGATGAACCTCTAGTTCCCAGTCACTTGGTACTAAATTAAGCACTTACTCTAAAGATGCCAATCCAATCCTTTCGACGGGGAATGAAATGCTGGGTGAGGGTGTAATAGCATGTGATGTCCCCTCCAGGGACGTAGAACTTCTCCACACTGTTAAAGATGACCTGAGAGAAATGACAGTGGTCCAGCAAGACAGCTGATGTGGGGGGATCTTCTACTGTCTCTTCCATGGTAGGGGTCCTGTTATGAGATATGGGATAGAATAAGGCTCAAAAAGGGTTGTCTGAAATGCTGGAAATTTCTGGGCTCTCACCCAGGAAACATTCAGTTCGGGGCAAGTCAGTTAAAGCAAAAGCCTGACAAGTATTGAGATCACACAACTTGCTTTCGGTTTCACTATGAGCCACTTTGCATTCATAACTTCCTGTGCTATAAGAATTTTCTGAGTCTCTGTGACCTCTTCACCACAGGCACCACCACCCTCACATACCCTTGTTCTCTGCACATCTAGTTTGCTCCCCTTCCTCTAAATGCCTTAAGTAAGGCAGCCTAGAGGTTCCTGAGCTGGGAACTGTTAAGACTTAGATTCTAGATTTTTCATTCCAACAAGCCCTATGACTTTTGGAATGTCAATTTCTCTAGATTTCAGCTTCTCTATTCAATTTCATTTATCCTGTAATTATCGGGTCCTTCTATACATTAAGGCACTCTGCTAGGAGCTGGGGATGGGTGCAGAAAGAAAGATAGGGATGAGAGAAGGAGATTATTTGACATGCAGTGGTGACGAGCATGGGTTCAGAAATCAAAATGTTGGAGTTCAAATTCCAGCTTCATCACCTATTAAACACATGCCCTAGGGTAATTTACTTAACTGGACTCTGTGCATGGTTCCTCATCTGTAAAATGGGGCTAATAACATCTACCTCATTCTTTTTTTTGTGAGCATTAATTGAAACACAGGCATACCTTGGAGACATTGCAAGTTCAGTTCTAGACCATCTCAATAAAGCACATACCTCAATAAAGCAAGTCACACAGTTTTTTTGGTTTCCCAGTGCATATGAAAGTTATGTTTACACTATACTGTAGTCTATTAAGTGTGCAGTAGCATTATGTCTAAAAAAATGTACATACGTTAATTGAAAAATAATTTATTGCTAAAAAATGCCAAAGACTTCCAAAAGTAACATCAAAGACCACTGATAACAGAGCACCGTAACAAATATAATAATAATGAAAAAGTCTGAAATATTGTGAGAACTATCAAAATGTGACACAGAGACATGAAGTGAGCAAATGCAGTTAGAAAAATGGCGCCAACAGACTTGCTCAAGGTAGGGTTGCCACAAACTTTCAATTTTGTAAAAAAAAATAGTATCTGTGGGCTTCCCTGGTGGCACAGAGGTTGAGAGTCCGCCTGCTGATGCACGGGACATGGGTTCGTGCCCCGGTCCGGGAAGATCCCACATGCCGCGGAGCGGCTGGGCCCGTGAGCCATGGCCGCTGAGCCTGCGCGTCCGGAGCCTATGCTCTGCAACGGGAGAGGCCACAACAGTGAGAGGCCCGCGTACCGCAAAAAAAAAAAAAAAGAAAAAATAGTATCTGTGAAGCAGATAGGTATGCCTACAATGTGCAGTGTCTAGTCCTTAAATCAGTACCTGCCATAGAGTAGGCAATTCACACAAAGTAAAGGCTGAGTGACAGAATAAAGCACGTGCACAAAGTCTGGATAAAGAGAGGGTTTTACAGATGTTAGTGACTATTACGTTTGTGTTTCTTTTCTTTTCCGTCAGTCTTTGCCCTCAAAAGAGTCCCAATCCGATATGGAGGTTAGATGAGAATTTAAGTGACTGCCAAATAAGTGCAAAATGCTCTTGGGTTCAAAAGAGAGAGAAATGAAACTGGTTAGGAAAATGAAGAAAAGCTTCGAGGAGTGAGTAGAATCCTAGATAAGCCCTCAAGGAAGATTAGAATTCTGACAAATGTGTTTGGGGTGAGGAAATTCCAGATGAACGAAGCAGCATGCATAAAAGCAAAGAAACAGAAAAATGCAGCCCATGGAGGACAGCAAGCAAGTTTGGATTCCTATCTATAAAATGGGGATAGTTAGCTGTATTTCACCTTTCTAGGTCATAGTACAGATAAAATGTGATCAAGGATGGGAACTATTGGGGAGATAAAAACAACACACAAAAGAAAACAAAGTCTTTTGAATTGTCGGGACCTCAAAAGCCACATGCCTGTCTTCTAAATGCATTTAGTGAGTCTATGTTTCTCAACCCAGAGTTCTACTGGGAAATGAAAACAATACTGCAGCTCTACACAGCAGATGAAGAAAGGGCTGTACATTTGCAAATACTACTACATGGTATCTTACAAATTCAGCTGTTAGAACGTGTTGGAAGATTGTACACACACACACACAGACACACAGACACACACACACACCCCCCTTAAAAAAAGAGTAAGTACAATAACCAGAAAAACACAGTAGCTCTTCTAGCTCTGCCCCACCCCACTTATTTCCTGGTTTTATTTTGAACTCTAAGCTAACAGGCCTCCTCTTCCAGCTCCCCCAGAAGTCAATTTTTTCACAGAGAAGGTAAGAGAACTTTGAGGCACTGAACTGTCTGTTCTCGAGACTGAGCTAAGGAACTAAGAAATGTACTAGCTTTCTGGTTTGTGACACAGTTTGGCCACATCCTCAACCTCAAACCTCAGATCAGTTTTTCTAAGGAAGAAAGAGGTCACATTCCAGTCTAGGCCAGTACTTGTTCCTCATGATAAGCTGTTGACTACTGATCTGTTGGATGCTGTGGGAGGTTGGGCAGGGAGATTTCTCAGCTCGCAGACCCCCTGTCTTTCCTAGTGGTCTTCAGTCACACTGAGGCCAGCATAGCCCCTGTGTCCTAAGCCTGGAGCACCATTTATCTGAGCATGTGACTTAATCTGTCCTTTACTGTGGATCATGAGAACACTCAGGAAAGAGTGAATTCGGGGCCTGTCTCTCAATTAGCCTAAATACCATCATACTCCCTGTTCTTTTCCTTCATAACACTATCACCACTACATACACAACAGAACACCTAGCCCATAGCAATCACTTATTGCTATGTACTCATAGTACTTACTCACTGAATAAATGAATGAATAAGATACATATGCAATTCATCAAAAAGTGAAAGGAAGCGGCTTTGTAGGTAAACAATGCTGTGAATGATGGAGGGGCTGATTATTGTCTTTAGCCCTGCTCTTAACTTGTTGGGTACCTTTGGAGAAGCTGTTTCTCAGCTTTCTCTTTTCTAAAATAGGGTGAGGCGGGAGTTCCCTGGTGGCCTAGTGGTTAGGATTCTGGGCTTTCACTGCTGTGGTTCGGGTTCAACCGCTGGTTGGGGAACTGAGATCCTGACAGAATCTCACTGAAGAAAGGACAGCATACACACACAAAATGACATGAAAGAGCTCATATTCTGAGGCCTGAGTGCACAGCCAATGGAACCTTCATCCCTTGTCATTCATCTGAAAACCTAACATCTGTCTGGAAAAGTCAACAGCCTTGGTTCCTTGCTTATCAAAAATATAAGAGACTCCATGAAGTTTTCCATTTCAGAGACCTCATTACATTCCCAGAAGGACTCAGGGGACACCCAATGGCACTCCGGGTGTTTGGAACTCAATCATTCTTGAAATAAAAAACTCTTCTGCCAAGACTGCAGAAGGGTTTGAGGAGGTAGAGTGAAGAAAAATAGTGGCTTTTCTGCTTCTTACCAAAGCCGACGACTTTTAGAAAAGGCCATGGGTAAACCTAGAGCATAACCATGTCAATCTACACTGGGTCAGTGAGGAGGTACCTCATTCAACTTTTCCTGGAAGGAAGCTATCTACTGATTTTTAAGGTCAGTGATCCTTAAAGCTTATCCTCCCTCCCAGCGATAAAATTCCCTGGGAGAAATGGGCTCCAACAACGGCTTGGGAAATTGTCTTTCTGACAAAGCAGTCTAGAAATGACTGTTTGTGGCGGGGGTGGGCAGGAAGGATGCGGAAGGAAAATTAGAATGATTTAAGCATCAGCTCCCCTCTTTTAACCACTCTTCCCACTATAGAACCTGTCCACCATCCACTTCTAATTCTGGCAATATCCACAGAGACAAGGAAGAGAGAAGAAATACAAAAAGAGCAAATGTTAAATTTAGAAACCTAGAGTCATTAAAAAGCAGTGGGATGAATTAGGCTCCCTAGAAGTCATGGAATGGTATTCCACTTAATTCCTTACTCCTACCCTCAAATCAAAGACTGGCCATATAACGAGTGACCAGGGAAAACAAATAGAAAATTTTAAAAACAAACCATCAGGGCTTCCCTGGTGGCGCAGTGGTTGAGAGTCCGCCTTCCGATGCGGGGGACGCGGGTTCGTGCCCCGGTCCGGGAAGATCCCACATGCCGCGGAGCGGCTGGACCCGTGAGCCATGGCCGCCGAGCCTGCGCGTCCGGAGCCTGTGCTCCGCAACGGGAGAGGCCACAACAATGAGAGGCCCGCGTACCGCAAAAAAAACCAAAACCAAAAACAGAAAACAAACCATCAAACGTGGGAAAATAATGCAGAGATTCCACAAACTGTCAGAGGCACTTTAGTTGGACTCTGACACAGTTGCTACTTTTTCTTTTTTTTCAGCTCAGTTTCCAAAATGATTAGGGTCCTCAGAGGAGGCAGGCAATAATAGGCAATATATCTTAAAATGAGTCTCCCGAACTGGCTCCTGGCTTCTAAGAAAACCTGACACATTTTCATCTAATGAGCTTCTCAAGCGTAATACAGTACTCCCAGGACTGTTCCATGAGGGCATAGATTCTCCTATATTCTCCTGAAGGAACAAGAAGCCAGTTCTACTCCTGCTCTTTCTTGAATCTGTAAACTACGCTGATACGCTTTTTAGCAGAATAATTGAAAAAATGTTAAGCTTTCTGTCTTTTTTTTTTTTTTAAGCTTTCTGGTTTAGGTTCTAACAGTGCAAATATTCAACCAAATCAATTCACCAATTTTCCTAAAGCTTTTTCCTCATGTGTGCTGAACCACAAAGAATGACCTTATAAAACGACAGCAACAAAAACTAAAATTCTAGCACAAAGAATGCCCAACATTTTTACATTCGCCTTTTATACCAGTGGGCACATGTTTCAAGAGAAGTGAAGACTATAGATTATAAGTTTCTCTGGATCAGTTCACAGAAGGAAACCAAATGAATCCACAGCCGAGAGAGAAATGCCAATCAGTTCTTCATTTGGGAATAGTAAAAACAAAAATAAGTAAAAACTAAACACACATTCAACCTAATCCCTTCATCCTTCTGCTTACTTAAGTTTCTAAACTACTAGCAATTAGCAAAATGGACAAACTGATTTGAGTTCCACTCCCCCTGGCCCTGGAATAGATGCTTCCACAAAACTACCCTTTAGAGAACACTGACAATAGATATTATGGATGTGTAGATGGCCCTGAGATGGGGAGCAAAAGCACAGACACATAGTCACTGGTCCTCAAATTATGAGAGCCACTTGCTCTAATCCGAATTTTCCAAGTTCATTCCAGTTCCTTACCTAAAATCTTTCTAGTGCCTTAAGTAAATTTTGTACCCCCAGGAGACTTTTAATACCTAATTCAGTAACAACTGTTTGGATTAGCTGCCCGGCTTATTCTAAGCAGCCTTCATCCCACATACCACAACACCACAGTGCCAACAGTACTAGGGAAGAACAGAAAAACTGTTCTGGGCAACCAGGAGAAACTGCGAAAAGCTCCAAGCTGTGGACTAAATCTCCATTTTATTCCATTTTACTTTACTGAGATTTTATACTTTTTCTGTGAAAAGGGTGATTCTGCTAACCCTTGAAGTGACCTGGGTAGTGACAGTGTTTGAAGTGTAATAGAAAGGGGACTAAGCTAGGAGCCAAGGCACCTGGGTTCCTGTCTTAGTTCTGCCACTAACTAGCTCTGAGATCTTGGCCAAGTCACATTACCTCTTTTTAGGCCTCAGTTTCCTCATCCGTAAAACACACGGATCAGGCAAGAAAATCTCTAAGGAACTTTCCAGCTATAATGATGATCCCAAGTGAAGGAAAAAGGAAATGAAAGAGTTTAACTGTCTTTTCATCTAAGAAAATGAGGAAGCATGGTATTATATTAATAAGCACAGTCAAAAATTTTAAAGAGCCCTATTTGTACTATCTGACTCCAAAGACCACATGACTTGTGTTACGTAACTCTTACTACCTTTCTTAGGGTCCTTCCCACTCCACAGCTGTCATTTCTGCAAAAGGGTAGAGTTTCAAATAGAGGCCCTCTGAAAGTATCGGTGAAAGTCACTCACCTGGATATTCCTTAATCATGTGCTCTACACAGTCTACAAAGACCTATTGTATTAAAAGTCTTTTGCTTTTAACAGTTTTTGCAATAGTGGAGATGTTATAATACATAGCTTTTGTATTATTCTACTCAGCTCCAACCATGGCCACTTGTTGGCTTACATCAGAAGCAAAGAATCCAAGTGATAGAAAAAAGTTTAAATGTCCAGGAGGGGTTGAAATCATAATAAATTAGAGTGGGAACATTAGCCCCAAACTAAATTGGGGGTGGGGGAAGATGGGGGGGGATGGTGGGGAGGGAGGGGCCACCGGAGATCAACGGTAAAGAAGCAGGTCACCGCACCCCAAGTGCTCTTTCTTCTCGGTCGTCTAGAACATCTCCTCCAATTACAAACGGCCTCAACTGAAGGAAGGGGGCTTCAGGGATCAAGACGGGGAAATTGAGGCCCAAAGAGAAAGTAACTTGCCTAGGGTGACTGGGCAAGGTCCGCCCTCGGCCACAGCCACCAATGACGTCAAGCACGGGGATTAAGGAACCAACACGACCTCGGCCAGAGAGGCGGGGGCATGACGTCGTGACTTCAAGACCCTCACTCGGGTCAGAGGATTCCTTCTGCCCCAGGAGCCGCCCACCCGGCCCCGGGCACTGAATCCCTACCCTCCTCGGGGAAAAAACTGCCCTCAACCCTCTAAGGCCGCGGAGGGGCTCCAGGGGCCCCATGACGCCACTCTCACGGTCACCCTAGAAGGATGGAAGGAGGTGAAAACCGAAACCAGCCGCACCACTGCCCGCCCATGGCCCTTTCTCAGGACTGGATGTGTGAAGTCGGGGAACCCGAGGGCCCAACTGTCCCTAATTGCCCACCTTCACTCCAGGGACTCACCAGGGGCTACAGCCAGCGGCGGCGCCACAGCAACAGGGCGGGGAAAGAGACAGGGGCGGGGCTGAAAACCCAGGGCAGAGCGGTCCCGTCTGACCCCGCCCGCTACGTCGTAACGGTCAGCAAGCCCCGCCCTCACCGCGGTGCTTTTGGGGACTTGTAGTGTTTAGGTGACTGGGCCCCAGGGTTGCTGCGCAGCCCTGTATGGTTTTCCCCAGTCTGGAGCAAAGATCACATTCCAAGGAGCCTACTTCTTTCCCTAGAAAGAGCCATTTACCTTCCTTTAAAAAAAATTTTTTTTTTCTTTTAGACCTGAGTGCAAGCTCCATACATTTGAAGGACCATTCAGAAGTCATCTTCATTTTTCTCCTGCTCCACGTAATACTTCACTAAGAGTCTTATAGATGAGAATCTCTTTGTCATTTAATCATGCCTCCCACTTGCCCCTAAAGGAGACCCAGCAACCCCCCTGGGTAGCCCAGTTTGTGTTTCATCATTACCCCTCCAGAAAGAAAGAATTCTTTAGTGTTAACTCTGTTAATGTAGTGTTCTTCCTAATCGGAGTAAGAATAAACTCAGCAAGAATCCTGCTAAGTCAGTTTAGAGAAAATTCCCCATCCTTTATATCTGATCAAACCCTGACCTGCCTTCAGCAAGAATCCTGTAAGTAGGTTTAGCAACAATTCCCTCACCCTTGATGTCTCCTCTTAGTAATTTTCTATCCACTTGTCCTTATTGTATTTGGAGTTGAGTGCAATCTCTCTCCCCTATTGCAGTAGTCCTGGTTAAAGTCTCTTTTACTGTTTTATCAAGTGTCAGGATAATTATTTCTTTTTTAAAAAAATTATTTATTTTTATTTTTGGCTGCATTGGGTCTTCATTGCTGCACACGGGCTTTCTCTAGTTGCAGCGAGTGGCGGCTACTCTTTGTTGCAGTGCGCAGGCTTCTCATTGTGGTGGCTTCCCTTGTTGCGGAGCACGGGCTCTAGGCGCAGGATTCAGTAGTTGTAGTACTCGGGCTCAGTAGTTGTGGCTCGCGGGCTCTAGAGCGCAGGCTCAGTAGTTGTGGTGCATGGGCTTAGTTGTTCCGTGGCATGTGGGATCTTCCCAGACCAGAGCTTGAAGCCGTGTCCTCTGCATTGGCAGGCATATTCTTTTTTTTTTTTAATTAATTTATTTATTTGTGGCTATGTTGGGTCTTTGTTGCTGCATGCAGGCTTTCTCTAGTTGCAGCAAGTGGGGGCTATTCTTCATTGCAGTGTGCAGGCTTCTCATTGCGGTGGCTTCTCTTGTTGCAGACCATGGGCTCTAGAGCACAGGCTCAGTAGTTGTGGCGCATGGGCTTAGTTGCTCCACAGCATGTGGGATCTTCCCAGATCAGGGCTTGAACCCGTGTCGCCTTCATTGCCATGCAGATTCTTAACCACTGCGCCACCAGGGAAGCCCTGGCAGGCGTATTCTTAACCACTGTGCCACCAGGGAAGCCCAGGATAATTATTTCTTAACACTGAACATGCTGTCTATGGAAGGTTAAATTCAGAAGTGCCCCTTCTCCAAGGAGTAGCATCTGTCTAAATCTGGAGAGAAAGTTTTCCATGTCATCTAACCAGGGATTTATGCCCCTGAAGCCACTTGAGGTTTCAGGCAGGAGAATGAGCATTCTTAATCCTGCCTTCTCACAAGACTGGTGGCACTCAACTGAGATGAAAGGATGGTGGGAAATGATGAGTAAACCTGGGAGTGGGGTTTCTACTGAAAGTTCAGATCACCTTCTGAGTTACCAAAATAATACTCTTCCCTTTAAAACTCTATCTACAGGGGTGACCTTAGAATCTTGGATATATTTCCATTAATTCTACTTATTAGCTTTCTTAAAAGCACTGAGAACTGACACCTCCTACACACACACAGCTTACTGTCTATGTTAATATGACAACTATTAACACTCTTGCCTGGAAGTTAAAAATGCAAATAAATCCATTGTTCATTTTAAGAACTTCCTAAAAGAACCATCAGCTTTTCAATAGGAAGTATCACTTGACAATTCTGTACACTCCAAGACTCTTAGAACCGCTGGTCTCAAAATCCTTGCTGTGCCCTCCAGTCCTAAAGTATTATATCATGACCCTTGCCCAATTCTAATCAAATCCTGCGCCCCCCGCACCTGCACTGAAAGATTCCCGCCCCCACCCCACCCCGCCTCCAACCAATCTTCAAATTCTCAATAAATACTACTACTTTGTCCTGCCACCTGTCGGCCACTATTACAACTCTGTCAAGATACTAGTCTTCCTTACTGCAGTAAGAATAAACTCACTTTTGTCTTATCAATAGGTTGTTTTGTTGATAGCTTGGAGAGCTAAATTTGACAGCACAGAATAATAAAAAAAAAAGGTTAATTAGTCTGATTTACTTATTTCCAATAGAAGTGTCAAGGGAAGCCTGCAAGTACAACCCTTTATAACTGAATATTGAAGAAATGGGAATTTACATTCAGACCTACAGAGAAAATCTTCCACTTTTATCTTCAACTTCCAGGTATGGAGTCGAACAAAGACTGGGGATTGGGGTAATTTGTCTGTGCCTGACACAGTGGGTTATCTCATTTAATTCTTATAAGAGAAGCACTTTTATTATCCCCATTTTACAGATGATAAAATTGAGGCTTAGAGAAATAAAGTTATTTGCCCAAGCTCACACAGCTAGTAAGCGCCATTAGAAGGCTTTGAACCCACCATTCTGACTCAAGTGTACTCTTAATCACTATACTCGCTATACTTTTCATGAGAGTTCAGTAATCCATAAGGGACGAAAAACACATAAATGAGTTTAATACCACGATATTGGCTTTAGAAGAGGAATTGATGTGGTGCTAAGATAGAAGAGAATTAATTTTTCCTAGGGACGAGAAGGAAGATTTCATAGAAGAGGTGTTAAAGAAAAAATTATTCTGAAGCCTGTTAAATGGTAAGGAAGACTTTATTCAGAACTGTTGCAATAGGAACATTAAAACAGGGGAGAGAGATTGTGCTCAGCTCCAAATACAATAAGGACAAGTAGGAATTTATAGCCATTAAGCAGAGTGAGGGGGGTCAGTAGATGAAAAATTACCAAGAGGACACACCAAGGGTAGTGGGGATTCTTGCTAAACTGACTAAGTAGGATTTTTGCTGAGGGCAAGCTAGGGATGGATCAGATCTCAGGGGTGGAGGATTCCCTCTAAATTGACTTAGGATTTTTGCTAAAACTGGACTTGGCAAGGATTAGACACAGAAGCCAAAAGTTGAGACCTAGTTGAGAAAAGTGCTCAGAGGCACCTAACTGGAGTTTGGTCAAAGAGACAGTCTTTGTCAGACGCTTGATTTATTTGAATAACAAACGTGGCTGGCAGAAAAAGTGATGGGAGAGAAATCTGAGATGGAGGGAGGGAGTGGTCATCTTCAGTGGTGCAGTCCTGTAGAATTCTCTGCGATGATGGAAATGTTCGCTACTTGCACTATCTGATCCAGTAACCACTTGCCACGTGTGGGTATCGAACACTTGAAATGTGGCTATTACAACTGGAAACTGGATTTTTTCTTTTAATGTAAATTTAACTAGGTCTACGTGATCATTGTCCTGGCTAGTGCAGACCTGCAGCATCTGGGTGGCAGGGGTGTGGACTTTGGGAAGGAGAAGGTGCCCAAGTAGCTGCTGCTACTTTCACCTTTGCCCTCAGCTCCGGCCCTGCCCAGTCCTGTACAGTAGCAATGGCTCCTCTGGCCTTTGGACTCTCGACTCCATGGAAAAGGAAGGTGAGAGGAATTTTTATCCCTGAAGCTTGCTGTCTCTGTAACCATTTAGAGACTGCAATTTGATGACTTACAGAGCAGAGATAGCTTGTATGCCCAGGTTTGAGAAAGAGAAGGAATGAGTAATCAATGGGAAGAAGGAGACTATTAATTAGGTCAAGTATGGTATTTGATAAACTTCAGGAGAAAGAGGAACCAGGGGCTTCCCTGGTGGTGCAGCCTGGGTTTGATCCCTGGTCAGGGAACTAGATCCCACATGCATGCTGCAACTAAGAGTTTGCATGTCACAACTAAGGAGCCCACATGCCGCAACTAAGACCCGGCGCAAACAGATAAATAAATAAAATTAAAAAAAAAAAAGAGAGACAGAAACAGGAACCAGGTATGCCTCAAATTAACCATGCGTTTCTAAAATGTTCTGGCAAATCAAACCACCTACTAAGCACTTCAGGGGGTGTTAATATTTAAAGGTGCTTTGGAATGTCCTGTTAAAAATTTGTCAATAAAGATGTTAAAAAAAATTGTGGAGGGATATATTTGTTTTTTAAAATTACTTTAAATAAACTAAAAAAAAATTCCGTAATTCCACCCATGTTTTTAAGACTGCCATCTGTAGAGAGAAATGTGTGTGTTGCACACCCTTCCTTTAATTAGCTGATTCAAATTGATTTCACGGGAACTATTTCACAATTCTGTAAATTTTAAGTAATTTGTGGACGAGTAATTTCTGACTTGTCTGACAGAGGCTTGATTGTTTTCCCTCCTTTCCTTGTGGAAAAAAATCAGTTTTACCTCTGCTTGCAATTCCTTTCAATATATATTTTTAAAGTATTTATTTATTTATTTATTTGGTTGCATTGGGTCTTAGTTGCGGCGCACGGGCTCTTCGTTGTGGCGTGTGGGCTTCTCTCTAGTTGTGGCGTGCAGGCTTAGTTGCCCAGCGCGTGTGGGATCTTAGTTCCCCGACCAGGGATCGAACCTGCATCCCCTGCAGTGGAAGGCAGATTCTTAACCACTGGACCATCAGGGAAGTCCCTCCTTTCAATATTCTAATGGAAGAAATTTTCACATATTGTGGTATGGGAAAATCATTCTGGCTTGTAGATGATTGAACTTGAATTTTATGCTAACTAAAACAGCCTGTTTGTGGCCTATCGAACATATATTATACATCTGTTTTAGTCATCAAAGAAAAGGTTATATTGACCCGAAGTAAAAAATGTCCATGTTAAAAATAAAAAGTAAACGCCTCCCTTCCTGGGACACCGATGCTGGAACTCCTTTGATGATAAGACTCCCTTCCCAGATGTCAAGGCCATACTGCTTGCTGTGTACGTGCTGATCTGTTTTTTTTTTTTTTTTTAAACCTTGAAGGAATGTATCCCTGATTTTTTTGATGTTCTTTGTTCTGACAAGATATAAAACTGTGTTGAAAACCATGCTTCTCCAGAGCAGTTCCTCAGAGATATCTGAGGGGCTGTGTCCTATGCTATAGTTCTCAGTTTGGCTGAACTACAACTCCTTTCTATTCCTATTATAGTTTGGTTATTAATTATTTACATCGACAATGCTTGGAGTTCTTGACAGGATATCAGAAAAACTGGCCTGAGGTCACGTGGATGCTACTTTGTGCTGGTGCTTGGTACCAAGCCCCCTGAGGAGACTCCCACCCTCCACCCCTGCTTCACAGCACTCTGCAGATGCTTTGGTGAGTTTTTCCTGATATCTGGATATCCTTTTATTAAGTAATGGTCCGTCACTTTTATTTGAGCTGTTATCTTAAGATTCGTAGTCTTAAGGGGGTAACAGTTCATTTTCTAGGTGAAAGTAACCTAGGGAGAATTCCTAGACAAAAGGACCTAGGGGGAAATTCCTAGGCAAGGACCTAGGGAGAATTTCTAGGCAAGGGACCTAGAAAGAACTTTGGAGTGAACTAGGTCGGCTGACCTTTTTTAAAAAATGTAGCTTAAAATTGGAAAGATGTGTACTTTATAGTAAAATTAAACTTTTTAAAAAAAGTGGGAGGGCTTCCCTGGTGGCGCAGTGGTTGAGAGTCCACCTGCTGATGCAGGGGACACGGGTTCGTGCCCCGGTCCGGGAAGATCCCACATGCCGCGGAGCGGCTGGGCCCGTGAGCCATGGCCGCTGAGCCTGCGCGTCCGGAGCCTGTGCTCCGCAGCGGGAGAGGCCACAACAGTGAGAGAACTGTGTACCGCAAAAAAAAAAAAAAAAAGTGGGAAACTATGCTTCTAAAGCCTATCAGCTCCCAGACAAACAGCGACCCACTGGAACTGTTGGCTTCATGTACAATTACGGAGCCAATACTTGCAAGTACTTATCTAACCCTAAAATGGCCAGGATGGAGCTCTTTTGACATTCCAGAACTGCTTTTTGCATGTGCAGTTAAAGAAATCTGGCTTGATAAAACATCTTTTCAAAATTCTTACCCTGAGAGAACAAAAGTACTCCTAGGAGAAAACTTGAAGTTATAACTCTTATCATGTCCTTGAAATGCAAACACAGACCACATTGCCTGAGACTACAGCCTTGGCTCAATTACTAGAAACTAAAATTGAAAACAAAAGGCAGGTAGGGGAAAGGGAGGAGAGAGGCCTTTTAAACTCAAGCAAGAAAACTATGAGATCTCTGTGTGTGTCTATCTGGATATACGTGTGTCTTGTGTGTGTGTGATAAATATGATGTTTCTACCTCCAGATGATATTATCAAAATTAATTTGTAAAAGAGCTCTATTTAATTGACTTAAAAGTAAGCACT
Organism: Lagenorhynchus albirostris; assembly: GCF_949774975.1. Lineage (NCBI taxonomy): Eukaryota > Metazoa > Chordata > Mammalia > Artiodactyla > Delphinidae > Lagenorhynchus > Lagenorhynchus albirostris. The sequence goes on from NC_083114.1 coordinate 37,058,309, forward strand.
TACAAATCAAATATTTCTACATGTAATGAAAAACTAACCCCAATTTTTAAAGGATCACATGATCTAAGATTAATCTTTAATGAATGAAAACAAGTTTAAGTTATTGGTTTTATTAATACAGGCATGTCTTTGGAGTCATCAACATTAAGTATAATACTTTTAATGTGCCTGGGTTTACTGAAAGTCAATAAACTTATGTTATCTCTGTTATAAAACTTGTCAACAAGAAAATTAACTTGGTATGATGATATTTTCATAAGTAATAAAATAGAGACAAATAGGATAAGAGTTTTTAGGTGATTAAGAATAATTACATTTTTTAAAATTAATTAATTAATTTTAAATTTTTATTTATTTATTTTTGGCTGCATTGGGTCTTTGTTGCTGCTCGTGAGGTTTCTCTAGTTGTGGCAAGTGGAGGCTACTCTTTGTTGCAGTGGACAGGCTTCTCATTGCAGTGGCTTCTCTTGTTGCAGAGATCAGGCTCTAGACACACAGGCTTCAGTAGTTGTGGCATGCAGGCTCAGTAGTTGTGGCACACGGGCTTAGTTGCTCCATGGCATGTGGGATCTTCCTGGATCAGGGCTCAAACACGTGTCCCTTGCATTGGCAGGTGGATTCTTAACCACTGTGCCACCAGGGAAGTCCTGAGAATAATTACATTTTACAGTATGTCTATTTTTTTTTTTGGCCACACCACGCTGTTTGTAGGATCTCAGTTCCCTGATCAGGTCACAGCAGTGAAAGCCCAGAATCCTAACCACTAGACCACCAGGGATCTCCCTGGTATGTCTACTTAAAAATAGGTTCTCCAGATTTTTGGGTTTTGCTAAATTAATTTAAATAATGGAACTCATTGAATATTCAGATCATTTCCAATTAAGATAAAATACTAAAACATTAATTGCTAAGCAAGTCTAAGTTTACCTACTTTGTCTTCTTAGATGTTTGGGTTTATTGGAAGAGAAAATGTATGTTTCTAGAGGTTTGGAAATATATTCATAAGTTCACCAATCAGGAAATGTTGGTATGACAAACAGTTCACAGTGGCTTGCTTCTTGGTTTCTTAATCTAGCAACTAAGGTTTTTTAAGGGCTAAAAATTATAATACATATGTAATTAAAGCTACTAGAAATAATATGGGAAATGTTTCAGTATACAAGGAAAATAGGTGTGTGTTTTAAGTAAAAGAAGGTATGAGGAGGGACTTCCCTGGTTGCACAGTGGTTAAGAATCCAGCTGCCAATGCAGGGAACATGGGTTTGATCCCTGGTCCGGGAAGATCCCACATGCCATGGAGCCACCAAGCCCGTGCGCCACAATTACTGAGACCACGTGCTCCAACTACTGATGCCCGCGTGCGTACAGCCCATGCTCTGCAACAAGAGAAGCCACCACAATGAGAAGCCCGCGCACCTCAATGAAGAGTAGCCCCTGCTCGCCGCAACTAGAGAAAGCCTGTGTGCAAAAACAAAGACCCAATGCAGCCAGAAAAAAATGGTATGAGGAATGGAAATGAATTTTGTTAAGGGAAAAGAAAGTAATTTTGTCCTAAAGTGTCTCAAAGGGAGATAATAAACTAATTGGGCTTATTTGTTATGTTAAATTACATGGGAAGCATTGTCAAATAAAAGGTAACATTAAGCCTCCTTTATGTTATGCCTATATAAATATATATTATAAACGTTCCAGAAATTATGTGAAATTCCTGGAAGTCTTTTTTTTTTTTGGCTGCTTCAGGTCTTAGTTGTGGCATGTGGGGTCTTTGTTGTGGTGCGGGGGCTTCTCTCTAGTTGTGGTGTGTGGGTTTTCTCTCTCTAGTTGTGGCATGTGGGCTCCAGGGAGCGTTGGCTTTGTAGTTTGCAGCACGTGGGCTCTCTTGTTGAGGCGCACAAGCTCAGTAGTTGTGGCTGGCGGGCTTAGTTGCCCTGTGGCATGTGGGATCTTAATATCCTGACCAGGGATCGAACCTGTGTGCCCTGCATTGGAAGGTGGATTCTTTACCACTGGACCACCAGCGAAGTCCCTCCTGGAAGTCTTATATGTCCTCACATAAAAATGTCATTAGTCATCAAAATTGAGGTTCACACTAAAGGGACTGAACCGAAGTATTAGAGAAATGCTCTAGCTGACTTTCATACAAAGGCAACAACAACAGAATCTGTAAAGGTTATGGCACGTGTAGATAAAGTCCATTCTGCTTTTGCAAAAATGAACCCCTTGCTGTCAGACTTTTGCCATCTTGATGTCTTTGTAACATGACAACAGTCTGCTCCCAAATCAGAGAAATTAAGATGGGTAAACAATAGCTGTAAATTAAATAGTTGGGGCTGCTATGGGAAACCCAATACAGCTGCTTGGCTCTTCCTGGCTCCCTGGCAACCCCCTTTTTGTTTGATGGGTTAAAGCCTTCCCTTGCTGCAAAGCTGACATCCTCCCAAGGACAAAGAAACTGTTAGAAAATGAATTTTCCATGTGGGGTATGCTTTCCACAGTCTCCAGTGATCAAGGCACCCACTTCACTGGGCAAATCATAGGAGTCTTCTTTTTATCTTTTATTTTTAAAAATAAAATTTTTTTATTTTTTATTTTTTGACCATGCCACATGGCATGCGGGATCTTAGTTCCCCAACTGGGCATCGAACCCATGCCCCCTGCAGTGGAAGCACAGAGTCCTAAGCACTGGACCTCTAGGGAATTCCCAACCATAGGACTCTTAAAAAAAACCTTACAAACTTCTTAAAATGATTACTGTCACTATCATCCTCAATCACCAGGCATGGTCAGCAAAACTAAAGGAAAAACTAAACTCAAGCAGAACAAAAATCAACTACATGGGATTTGACTAATTGGTAAATGTGATTATGATTTTTGTGACTTTTTATCTGAAATACTACTGGCTTTTGGGCTTCCCTGGTGGCGCAGTGGTTGAGAGTCCGCCTGCCGATGCAGGGGACATGGGTTCGTGCCCTGGTCCGGGAAGATCCCACATGCCGCGGAGCGGCTGGGCCCATGAGCCATGGCCGCTGAGCCTGCGCGTCCAGAGCCTGTGCTCCGCAACGGGAGAGGCCACAACAGTGAGAGGCCTGCGTACCGCAAAAAAAAAAAAAGATTTACGATCAAAAGGGGGAAATAATGGAAGAAATTTTCACATAGAGGTATGGGGAAGTCATTCTGGCTTATAGATGATTTATGTTGAATTTTATGCTAACTAATACAGACTGTTTGTGGCCTATCAAACATACATTATGCATCTGCTTTACTTATCAAAGAAAAGGGGACATTGACCAGAAGTAAAGAATATCCATGTTAAAAATAAAGTTCCTGGGACACCAGTGCTGGTACTCTTCTGATGATAAGACTCCCTTCCCAGGTGCTAAGGCCATACTGACTTGCTGTGTACATGTTGATCTGGTTTTTTTTTTTTTTTTCCTGGAAACCTTGAAGGAATGTATCTCTGACTTGTTTGATGTTCTTTGTTCTGACAAGATATAAAACTGTGCTGAAAACCATGCTTCTCCAGAGCAGCTCCTCAGAGATATCTGAGAGGCTGTCTCCTGGTTGGCTCAAATACAACTCTTTTATATTCCTATTATAGTTTGGTTATTGATTATTTGTGTTGGCAATTCTTTTTATCAGACAAATTGTGCTGCTTTTTTTGAACCAGCTGAACGATCTGACTATCTGACTATCTTCAGTGAATAAGTTAAATAACATCTTTAACATGCATTCACTTTTATACCAGTATGAGTCATGGTTTTACCTTTTTTTTGTTTTGTTTTGTTTTTTAATTAATTAATTTTATTTTGGGCTGCATTGGATCTTTGTTGCTGTGCACGGGCTTTCTCTAGTTGCAGTGAGTGGGGCTACTCTTTGTTGCAGTGCGCAGGCTTCTCATTGCGGTGGCTTCTCTTGTTGCAGAGCACTGGTTCTAGGCGCCCAGGCTTCAGGAGTTGTGGCTCGCGGGCTCTAGAGCGCAGGCTCAGTAGCTGTGGCCCACGGGCTTAGCTGCTCCGCGGCATGTGGGATCTTCCCGGACCAGGGCTCGAACCCATGTCCCCTGCATTGGCAGGCAGATTCTTAACCACTGTGCCACCAGGGAAGCCCCGGTTTTACCATTTTTGGTGAACATTCTCTTAGTATTTCAAAATTTTAATGCAAACAAATACATGTTTGACATAATTATAGTCATAGCCTTTATAAAATTATTTTTCACTTACTACTATTAGGTAAAAAATTCTTTTATACTGCTGTAAAACTTCATAATGATTGGTTTTGTTTTTTTTTTTTGGTTGTTGTTACATAAGTGATTCTACCACAGTTTACTTCCCCATTCTCTAACCATTGAATATTTAGGTTATGCATTAAACAAACTTTATATATTTATTTATTTATATTCTTTTTTGGCTGTGCTGTGCATCATGTGGGATCTTAGTTCCCTGACCAGGGGTTGAACCCATGCCCCTGCAAGTGGAAGCACAGAGTCCTAGCCACTGGAATGCCAGGGAATTCCCTAAACAACTTTTAAAAAGCAAAGATTCTACATCTATTTAACTGCTTTGTAATTCTTGAATTTGACTATCATTACTATTTTTACCCTATAAAATGACAGCAATGTGTAAGTGAGAGGAATCCATACTATATACCCATGTCACACACATAAATATTGTTTGGCCCACCAAAAAGGAGTGTTGGTGGGAAATGAGTGTTCCAAGCACTTTGAAGAAAAATAAAAAGGCAACTTCGCAGAGGATCCTTTGCTACATGCAGTGCACTTATAAGTGCATGTGTCTGGGTGTCTCCCATGGCACCCAGCAAACTGCCTTGCACATAGAAATTGTTCAAGTAATGTGCCTGTTATTTCAGCTGCAGTCAGGGCACTTTCTATGGAACTTGTTTCTAAGAGCATCTATGCCAAGAAAAGGGTGCCCTAAAAACAACCATGAATAGCTCCTTTCAAGGAAAGCTGTTTTCCCCAGAAGGCAGAGGGAAGATGAAGAAGGACAAGATAAAAACAGAAGCCTGGAGAGCTTCCCTGGTGGTGCAGTGGTTAAGAATCTGCCTGCTGATGCAGGGGACATGGTTCAAGCCCTGGTCCAGGAAGATCCCACATGCCGCGGAGTAAGCCTGAGCACAACTACTGAGCCTGCGCTCTAGAGCCCACGAGCCACAACTACTGAAGCCCACGCAACTAGAGCCCATGCTCTGCGACAGGAGAAGCCACCTCAATGAGAAGCCCGTGCACCACAACGAAGAGCAGCTCCTGCTCGTGGCAACTAGAGAAAGCCCGCGCAGCAACAAAGGCCCAACGCAGCCAAAAATAAATAAAATAAATAAATTTAAAAACAAAACAACAAAACAAAAAAAACAAAGAAAACCCAGAAGCCTGGAAGCTCCATTGCCCTCGTCAAGTAACCCCATTCCCAGGGGCTCTCTCAGCCCCACCAGATACACACCAAAATGGGAGACATCAAAAAAGGTGCTGGACAGCAACTTCTGTTTCTGTTTCACCAATAACAGTACTAAGAATGTGTGAAGGAAGGAGCCGTTCTCTATGAAACCCTGCAAGGCCTTGGCCAAGCCACCATATTTTTCTGGGCCTCACTTTCCTCATCTGAAAACAAGAGAAATACCAGGGTCTTTAAGATCTCTTCTGATTTAACAAGACTTCTGATTCTGTGATTGGACACAGTTCTATAACATTCCCTAATACATCGCAGCATTTCAACTCCCTACTTCCTCCCTGGTACATATACCAAGACTTTCTTTTGACTGGCACAGGAAGAGAGTGCTTCCAGGCAGGACCTTGGTTCAGGGGAGCAAAAGCAGGACTCTCTCTTTTTTCATTAATTACTTAAAGGAAGCATCTCAAACTGAGAGTGTGTGTCAACCGTAAACAACCTTCAGAGGGGTTTGTTATTGTCTTACTATGTATTTAGTCAGGTGGGTGCCTTAGGCACAAAAAGTGAAAACAAAAGTTTCAGACCTGTATTTTTTCACACAAGCTTTCCTCTGAGTTGGAACTCAGAGGAGGGTACATAGTTCACATTTTGCAACGACCGGAAGGACCCTCCAGCACACTGCTTCAACCTTCATACCCAGGCTCAGAAAACCCCTCACTTATTTGTCACGTGTATTTTTCTGTTTCCGGTTTGTCTGCTACAAATCGCTGATGCTCTCAGTTCTCCTGGCTGTCACTCTCTGGCCCTGGAGAGGATGCCCAATGGGGTCGAAGCCTGCTTTGTTCTACAGTGGGGGCAGCTCTACTATTCACCCTGCGTTTGTTCTTGTCATCACCCCTGAAAGGACAGCAGTGCCAGGCTCTGGCCTATTAGCTCCCACTGCAGCCAACCCTCTCATAAATAACCCGTTGTCAGGGATTTTAATGGAAGCCCTCTGGAAGCTGTAAATCTCTGCAGCTCCCTCCTGCATCCTCTCCCTCATTTCCATCACAATATCACTCCACAGGAACCAGAGACCAAAGTGTGAGCTTGCCAGAGCAGATTGGTAGGACACTGGGGAAAGAAAGAGGCAGGATGGGGGGAGGGGAACCAAGCTGGGACAGTTGGTCTTAGGGAAGCATCTGCTGAGTGACAAGTCGATGATGGTCACCTGGGTCCTCGAGGCCCTGGAGAGGGGGAAGGGCAAGATGGCCTAGGGCCACCTGGAGGGAAGAGGGAAGAGGGAAAAGGGAAGAGGACAGGATGGCAGAGAGTTTTCTGGAAGAGCAGCAGATGGGCTGCTGGTTCCACCTCGGGCCCTACAGTGTGAACTTAAGTACCACGTAGCAGGATTTCAGTGTCTGCTTCGGGTTAAGCTATGCCTTTGCCTCTATCCTCCTGCCTGGGCAGATCAGCAGGTAAAGGGGCAGTGTCCTGTGTTGGCAGGAAATCTTTTCCTCTACCAATTTACGTCTGAAAGGTAACAGTTTATATGCATACGAGAGCAGTCTAGAGTGAGTAACTCCCCCGATAGCTAGGAATTAAGGTTTATACATCAGTTTAATAAGGGTGTGTGGGGGGGTGTTCAAGGCTTCAAAGGATGGAAGGCTCTGATGAGACTTATTTAGACAGTTTGTTTGGAATATCCGTGTATCCCGGGATGGTGCCTCCCTGACTGGAGGTCTCCCTGGAGGGGTGGGGGTGTTGCTGGGTTGTAACTGCTGGCTCTTGTAAACCTCTGCATTATTCAGATAAGGGAAGTTCAGATAAGATTTCTTTCTGCATCTGCTGTAGCTCAAATGTTTCAACCTTAAAGTAAAAACCATCCTGAAGGGTTTTTTTAGTCCCTTCACCTGCTGTTTCTCCAATATCCTATCACAGCATAGCATGAAGTCCTGGGCATAGTCACTGACCAGAATGTTCCCAATGAATCTGCTAAAAGCTTACATACTCTAAGAAATACTCCTGGACTAACTCCAACATGCTTCACATCAGAGATGTGGATTTTGCCTCTTCCCTTAGTTGTTTTGACTACAGGTTTTCTGAGATGGCCTTGTTTCTCCTTTTTACATGTCTCCCCTCAACTGCTGGAAAAGAGCTCTACCCTCAGTGGAGAGTAATGATCCAAATCTTACATAAATCTTACTCCTTGGGACTAAATGATTTTTTTTACAGGAGCAGTTACATTTCAGTGGCATCAAGTTAAGCATCTGGAAAAATTTCAAGAATGAAGAGGGATGGACACAGGCAGCAAGACTCCTCGGCTCAATCCATAAGGGAGTTTCTCCAAATCACTATGGTTCAAGATCTTAACATCTATCCTTTGTTCAATCTTTCACCAATCCTGAATCAACCCAGGCAGAAACAGCCCTACGGGCTGCCCATCCTTTGCAGGCAGGACTCTGAGCTTAGACAGGTGGGAACATTAGGAAACCACAATTATTTAAATCCAGTCACTACTCTGATTCTCCACCTAAGGACAGTCAAGGTGTTGCTTCGAGAAGCCAAGACCCCTGAGCCCTGGGCGGCCCTCTCTTATTGGCCAGTTCAGTGCAAGGGCCAGGACCCCCCACACTCTGAGGAGATGGCATGATTCAATAAGCCTGAGCTGTTCATCACAGGTTTGTGATACCCATTTTACTGCTAAAGAAGCGAGGCCTCAGGTCACGTCAGCTGCCTGAGGTTACACAAGCAACCTGAGATCTTGACTTAGGTCTCAATCCAGTGCTCTCTGCAAGGTGCCTCCTGCTCCCGGTTTTGGCTTTTTATCCTCCGCAGAGGCCCGAAGGGCAAGGCGCCCCTAGCTCGGCGCCACCCGCGCCGCCGGAGCTCCGGAGGTAGACTTGCTGATCTGCGTTAGCCAGGACGTTCCAGCCGCGCCTGCGCACGACGCCCCGACGGCGCGGGCCCGGACCGACGCGGACGCGGGGGCGGGGCGGACCGGGGAGGGCGGGGACCTGCGTAGGGTGAGCGGTAGTCGCGCCTCGCGCGCTGGGAGCGCGGCCCGCCGTCCCCGCGTCCTTGGCGTCTCCCAGGGCGACCTCGGGCGCTTCCTTCTCCGAGCGGTTAATTGGGGAGCGGGATGGGCGCGCATGTCAGCCTACCGCAGGGGCCAGTCGAAGGCCTGGAAAGCCCTATATGCAAATAGGAGGGCCGGGCAGACCCCAAGTTAGGAGGGGCGCGGGTTGGGGTTACGGGTTGTCTGGCAGCCAATGGGAGCGTGTCTCAATCCTTGGAGCAGTGGACCCACAAGTGTGGTTGCGAGCGGTACAGGTGGCAGAGCGGGGCCGAGACAGGAGAGTAAAAATCGCGGGTAAGAGCGCCCCAAAGCTCGGTGCTGTCCCCAGGCCGCGGCTTCCTAGTGCCTCCCCACTGAAAACCAGGTTCTACATGTCCCCGTTGGCCCCCACGGTGCCCAGTGCCCCAGGGCTACCCCCTCTGCCCTCCCTGGTGGCGTTCTACCAGGTGGCAAAAGCCACCCGCACCCGCTTCCTCTCGGCTCCATAGCCCACCGCTTCTCAGCAGGTCTAGGTATCGCTCACCCTCTTCCACGCCCCATACTGAGTTCACTGCTAAAATATTCTCACACCCTTTTCTCATCCTCAAGACCCCCATGCCCAGGACCTTTCTCGCACACCGACCTTTCTTTTCCCAGCTCCTTACTCCCCTCCTGTCCTAGCTTTTCTCCCGAGCCCGGGTCGCCCTTTGTGTGCACCCTCACTTCCTGACCTCCCTCGATTTCCCAAACCCGGTGCCCCCAGGGAGCAGTCCCTTAGATACAAGAGATCCCTGGGAATCGCACAACCCTCTCCACCTCCCCCTTCCCCATCTTTGGATCCTTCTCTTGATAACCTTTCTTCCTTTGCCTGGAGAATCCTTAACAGAAAGACACTGCTGTTTTTCTTGGCAGCACAGCCCTCTGCAAATAACCTACCCCCTTTCCAGCCTCTTTTTCTTTCATTTCCAGATGTTATTTCTCACCCTCCTGAAGGAAAACTCTTCTAAGCTTGAGAAAAGTTCTTTGGGATATGAACCCTAGGGAAAAATGTAACTTCCATTTGGGGATGACGCAGGAAGGGAGCTAACAGTTTACTAAGCACTGGTATGTGCCAGGCACTTAAATAAGTTATTTATTGTATACACCAATGCCACCATTATATTTTCATTTGACAATATAGCCCTTATTTTGAGCCAAACACTGCTTTAAGAGCTTTAGAAATATTAACTCATTTAATCTTTAAAGCAACCCCATGAGATGAATATTATTATCTTCACTTTACTTATGAGGGAACTGAGGTACAAAGAAACTCAGTTACCCACAGTCGCCCTTGTAGTAAGTGGTAGAGACGGGATTTAGATCCAGAACCATCTGTCTTTGTTAGTTATGCACTGCGTTTTGTGGAGAAAATGACTGGGCATGAGCCTGCTCTGAAAAGTGCATCTTCCAGTCTTGCAGAATTCCTCAGTTTCTAGCAGAATAAAAGGTGGCATCTGAGTCAGCAAGATTCTTATTGTTCCCAGGGAATGTGGTCAGTCATTCTCAGCACTTACTGGCAAAGCCCTTGAGTACTTGAGTGTCCCCTCCCCTCCCTTGTTAGTCCACGTTTTGCTAAGGATCCCTTCAGGCCCTGTGCTGAAATTCAAAGGGTGGCTAGAATGAAAAGCCAAAGACCATAGAAGGCATCTTATTTTATCCTTCCTGCTTCAAAGCTCAATGCACTTTTCTGGATATGAAGCTTTTATCTTCCTGGTGATTCTGTAATGATGGAGAAGGCAGGGAATGAGGGAGGAGATAAGTACTGGCTTCTTATGACATACTGTGTCAAAGAGGCAAAGCTGAAAGCAAGATTCATGGGTCCTACCTCCACATCTTTTTTTTTTTTCCCCTATCTACTTCGACCTTTTCCAAGGACTACCCACTGAAAGCCTTCAGAGGATGCATCTAGAAGGGGAATGAGGACCAAAAGATGAGAAGAGGAGGGGAGTGCAGGAAAGCCTATTATTTGGGAGAAGAGAAGGAAAGTCACAGGCAGACACAGTAGGAAAAACTCCTCAGTGCCGTATGAATTCCTACAGACTGAAAGAAAAGTCTAGGCTGTGAAGGTCAGGGTGAAAAAACTTGGCGAAAACTTGAAACACTTAACTACCAAATGATTCTTTCCCTCCCATTTACAGAACACCCATATTAATTCAGCCTTGCAAAGGAAAGCACTAAACAGTTCCCACCCTTCTGCAATACCCTTAGAGCCAAGAAGAGTAGTCAGCATGAATAGTCCTTCAGAAGTGGAAACGAGTCCCTCCAAGTAACCTGCAAAGTGTTTGTTTGCGTGGAGCCATCCCAGTGCTCATCCCCTCCCCCTGGTGGCCAATGAAGGTCATTTTCATGCTGCGTAACCCGGCTTTAGTTGGCAGCCTCTGACTTGGAAGATCCCAAGATCAAATCCCATACCAAAATGGAAGGAAACATCAGGGTTTTTTCACTGTCCTAACTCTCCTACTTGGGAAGGTGAATTGAATGTGTCTTGTGTCATCAAGAAAAACTGAAGATGGTATTTTCTATGTTTGCTACATATATCTGTACAACATAGTGTTCTTTTTTGAACTCCCCAAATCCCTTGGTCCTCATTGCCTGCCCACCTACCTGGCATAATGGAAAGCTATGTAGAAGGGCAGGAAGCTGGGGCTTTGATCCTGGCTCTGCAGACTTCTCTCCGGCTTTGTGCATGTCCCCTCCAATAGCTGGGAGGGGGGATTTCAAAACCTTTAAAAAGCAAACAGATTGAACTAGACACTCTCCAAGGTCCCTCCCAGTTGTAATATTCAGGACTTCCACTAGAAAATGTTCTAATTACACTCCAAATAAGAGCCCTGGTACAGCATGGATACTGGTGAAAAGAAGGGAAAGAAACAGAGTGAAAATAAATGCGAAGTAGAAACAATAGGGCTGGTCCCAGATTATGTCAAACCTGAGGAGACGTAGGCCCCTTGTTGGAAGTGGGAATTTAGAAGCACTTGGCTTTAAGGAAAACAATGTGGGACCAGCTGATTCTTAAGGGACTAAAGTCACCGAGACTGTTTCTGGGAGCTAAGAAGTCAGTTGCTTCTCTTCATGGTCACAATCATTTATAGGTGATCAACAGAGAGGAAAAGGCAGTGCATGGAGTATAGAGGAGAGACAGCTGGTGGGGTCAGACAGACATGACTTCTAATCCCAGCTCTGCCTCTTAACCTCTCCATGTTTCAGCCTTCTCGTCTGTAATAGAGGGAAGAGAGTATCTGTGATATGATATTATGAGGATGAGATGAGACAGTATGTATATAAAGTGCTTTAGTATAGTTAATACCTGTTACTTGGTAAGTAGGTTGTAAATTGTATTTACTATTATAAGTGAATGAAACTAAGTGTTTTAAGTGCCTGCTATATGAAAGGATGCAAGGTCGATGCTTTAAAAAGTGTTTTTTATTTTTATTTTTTGATGCTCACAGCAACATTTCTATTATATAAATGGGGAAAAAGAACCTTAGTTAGGTGAAACTAGTTCATGTATTTATTCATCCTTCCAGTCCATTCATTCAAGAAGCATAGGAACCTCTGCCATGAGCCAGACACTGTGGTAGGAGCTGAGAATTTAGACATAGCCTCTTCCATCAGGCAGTTCATGGTCCAGGAACACACAGCTGAGAATGATAGGTAGCAATTAGTGAGCACCTACTATGTGCCAGGCACTGTTCTAAGCACATTGTATTAACTCAAATGAATTACCTCATCTAATTCCCATGGCTGGGGCAGACCATTTTACAGATGGGGAAACTAAGGCAGAGGGCTGTTATGATAAGTAAATTGCCTGAGGTCACACAACTAGGAAGTGGCAGAGCAGGGATTTAAATCCAGGCAAATAGACTCCAGAATCTTGAGTTCTTAGCCACGTCACTACAGCTGCCTCTTAGCAAGTGATTTAAAGCCACATCCCTGACTGCAGAGGCCCTTAAACTGGGAAATAGATATAGTATTTCAGGATGCCAGCAGCAGCCCCCTTCTCTCTTTTGTATTCTCCTTAGCCTTGTCCTTTGAATCTGTGGCCCCACCTCTTTTGATTCCCCGAGGCTGCAAGACTGCTTTTGAACAAATTCTAAGGCAGGAGAGGAACCCCCAGGTTAGCAGGGAGCAGTTGTTGAGACTGGGAAAGAGAAGTAGAGATGCGCAGGTGGAGGATGGGTAAATTCAGATGTCTGGGGTCAGGCGTGTAGCCTAAATGAGAGAGAAGTGATCTGAGGCATATGAAAATGTTCCCTCTCTCTTAATGCTACTATATGGAAGATAATAGCACAGGGGCAGCTGTCACTTGGCTCCTGAATCACGGAGACAATAGGGAAAGACAGGGACTGGGACAGGCTGGAAAATGGCTAAAGAGGGAGCCATTGCTCGGCCCTAGTTGATTGCTGGCGTGAAGCAATGGGGACCTGCTTTTCCAAAGAGGAATGGAAATCTAGATTTTTATGAGAAATCTACATTTCCTAGTTATTGGCAGCTACTTCTAGTTTACAGCTATAACAACTACCACCACCACCGTGGCCCAGTAAACATTTCTGTAGGCTAGATTCAGGACGCAAGCCCTGGTAGGCAACTTTTTCTTTTTTGGCGGTACGCGGGCCTCTCACTGTTGTGGCCTCTCCCGCTGTGGCGCACAGGCTCTGGACGCGCAGGCTCAGTGGCCATGGCTCACGGGCCCAGCCGCTCCGCGGCACGTGGGATCCTCCCGCACCGGGGCACGAACCCGTGTTCCCTGCATCGGCAGGCGGACTCCCAACCACTGCGCCACCAGGGAAGCCCGATAGGCAACTTTTGAGTGAGCCGTTCTCTTTCGAGGGTTGGAGAGAAGCCAGAAGGATTTAGCCTTGGGGATTAAATAGGAAGGAGAGGGCTGGGAGAAGAGAAAGCCCCCAAAGAGAAAGCAAATATAGTTACACGTGACACTGACTGTTGTCTGCCGTCTTGCACCTGTCTCGGGTGCCTTCCAAGAGGTTCTCGTGTCATAGGTAGCCTAGTTTACAGGGGAAGGTGGGCAAGGCTGCCGTGATGAACCAGCTCCTGCAGAAGTGTCAATACATGGGCTCCATCCCTTCCTTGCTTATGTGCCTGAGGCCCTCTTGTGCGAAAGTAAACAGAATTTGACTGTTTTTTGTTCTTCTCTTTGAGGCAGACACATATAAGCAGCCACGGCTTGTTTATACCACTTGGGCAAGGATTTGAAAAAGGGCAAAGACAACTCACAACTCCAGAGGCCAAATTCAGGGTCAGTTTTCTCTCCTCAAGTTAACATTAACATTGAGGTAAACGGAGCCAGTGCTCCTGGAGGGCTTGGTAAACAGGAGCTGTTGTGGAGGCCATGGGAGGGGAGATGGCCGTTTACCTGGCAGGAAGGGAGCAGCCCAAGGTCAAGATCTCATGTACTATAGTCCTCTTGAGCTTTTGCCAGGAATGTGCCCGTTCACTAAGAGAAACTGACTCATAAGACCCAGGTTTCATCGTTAATTGTGCTGAGCACAACCCTTTCTCCCCCTGTTCCGGTGTCACCACAGAGGCCTTGGGTGTTAAGGGACAGCCCTCTTCAGCAAGAGAGAGAAACAAGTGGCAGTCCCTGGCCATTAAAAAACTCTGCTCTCCCTCTGAGAAGTGGCTACGAGCATTCAGTGAGATCGTATATGTGACAATTCTTTGGAAAGCCTAAAGAATGATGCCCATGTAAGGGTTTATTATGAAATTATTCATAGGTAGCCTCTGAGTTAGAGCCCCCTTCCCCATTCTGGTTTGAGAAAGAAGCAGAGAGAGGTGGCAGGGTGTATTAATGTTAAAAAAAATAACCTGGCCGTAAGGTATAAAAGTTGTCTAGAATTAGCACAGTTGGGTACAGAGGGGAGATGATTCCCAAGAGATTGTGTGACTCTGGTGAGCCTGCTATCATTGCACGTTGCTGGTGGTAGTCGAAATTGTTGGAATCCCTCTGGGAAATAACATGGTGATATAAATAAATAAATAAAATATCAGAGGCTACATAATTTTCATATTCATTAACTTAGTAATTCTAGTTCTGGATAAATATCTTAAGAATATAATCCTGAAGAAATACAAGCTCTTCTGTACATGAAAGTGTGCATTTTAGAGCTATTTATGTAATAGCAAGATTGAAAGCAACTTACATTGCCAGTAATAGGGCAATGGTTGGTTAAATTCAGACACGTTCCTTCAATGGGATATTATTACACAACCATTAAAAATTAGAACTATGTAAACTTTGCCACAGCCAAAAGGATGGCTATGTTATGATAGTAAGTGGGCGAAAAGCAGATACAGAATTGTTTATCTATTATGGTTACAATCCTATAAGAATAATTATGCTTAGAAATTTAGAATAAAAAAGAATACACAGTAGGGCCAAAGTTGCTATGTTAGCTACGGGTGACTTCCCACACTGCCCTTTTCTGAGCTTCCTTTAATGTTATAGTATTTCAATGATAATAATACATTAGAATAAATTATAATAAAGATATTATTAATACCTTTTTTCAAAGCCAAAGAGTTTGTGAGGAAAGAACAGGGTAAGTAGCAAGAAGAGAGAGGGCCTGAAATAGTGAGGAGGTTGGCGGGCTTTGGGGAGGTGAGGAGAGGAGGGGAAAGCACCAGAAATTTGGCTTTATGGTCATAGAAGCCTCAGATGTGAAGAGGATATGAATCAGTTTATTGGGCCTGGGCAGTTCTGGGTACCCAAAGGCAGACTAAGCACATTCCTAAGGATTAGTGAAGCAGGGGCATTAAAAACCATGTCAAAAAATTTGATATTTGAAATTTCAAGCAAATATCACAGAAGTCATCATGGGGGTGGCGGGGGTGGGGGTGGAATGGGAACTTTGCTGGACTTCCTTGTAGGTATTTTACAATTTGGTCTTGCTTTTATTTTGAATTGGATGGTGAGGGAGACACTGTAGCCTCTTCTGTGGTTGAGGTCTCCGAAGGGCTGCATCTGGCCCCGGGCTTGAATCTTGTTCAACCAGCTACGAATCAGTCCTGCACTCATGAGCGCCAGTTGTGTTCACTCTCAGGCCAGCAGATTGTGGGAGGGAGGTTTGGTGCAGAGCCCAAATAGTTAACAGACCTCCTCAAAGCACCTCGTCTGCACCCACGGGAACTAACTCCCTCAGCTAGGGAGGCTTAGGGCTTGGTTCTGAGGCTGTCTCCAGACGCTTACTCACTTTAATAATAAGATTGTTTATGGCATGGTGCCATGCATAGCATCTCAGCTTGCTTCTGAAAACCCCAGGAGGGAAAAACCAAGGCCAGTGTTGGCTGAATGAGTCCCCAAGGTCATAGTCATGGCAAAAGGTGGAATCAGCTCCTTGCTGGAGCCTGCACCAACTGTGGAGGTGGCGTGGCATTTTATAAACTGCAACCTGTTGTCTGGTCTCTGAGCGCTGGTCTACCGCCCACAAGAGCAAGGGAGGGGGGTCCCCCTGCAGGTGGATCCGAGTAACTGCCACTCCATTTACCCTCTCTCCAGGGGAGGACCCGTGTTTCCCCAGAGCTTCCCCCAGGCAGGGGAGATGCTCCAGTGCCTGCTTTTGGAAGGAGAGGAAGTGACAGACTCGGAAGAGAGAGAGGACAGTTCCATAGAAGACTCAAAAGAAATCGTCACCCTGGCTTTTGTGAGAGAGAACACTGGGGCTCAAAATGGGCTTCAGCATGCCCAGCAGCAAGGCAAGAAGAAGAGGAAGAAAAAGAGGTTAGGACTGAAAGATGAGGAATGGGGATCCATGTTGGTAAGAGCAGGAGGGACCTGGAGTGGGGCGGGCCTTGGCTGCTAAGGAGTGGGTAAAGGAGAAACTGTGCGGAGTAAAAATCACACCACTTTTGGTTCATATAAAAAGAACCCACTTTTGATCATCTGTTTTATAGAATCAAATAATGGTGTGTAATATAAAACCGTGCCCGTCCTAATCTTCATTCTATTTGTGTTTAGAATCCCTTTAAAAAATTGTGTGGGGAGAGACGATGGATTTCCTTGTTTTAAGAAAGTACTTAAAGTACTTGTAACAGAATCACGCCGACTTCTCAGGATCTGACCGCAGCTTCCACGTTCTAGTTCTTCTTTAATATCTTGCCATACCTTTTGCTCCATTCTGGAAGGGGAGTGAATTCCTCCTCAGACTGATTGATGTCTGAAAGCTTGTCTGCTTTCTAACTCACAGCTTCCCTTAATGGGGGGGGGGCAAGAGGAGGGAGACCATGAAGTATTTTGGCCAAAAAGATATTCACTTCCTGTTCCCGATGGGCCACTGGAGTAAAAGGATTGAGGAGGCGATGATGTTAATATGAAGCTTCAAGCAAAATCAGCTATAATCACAATACAGAATTCCTAGCTCGTGGGCAGAGTAACAGTACTCTGAACCCATGTTTTCTGTCACTCTGCAACCCTGGGGATTTGTGTCCTCAGTAACAGGGATGATCAGACCGGGCTTAGTGGGACCACTTAGGTATCAGGCAGCTCCACGTGGGACACGATGTTTCTACGTGCAGCCCCTTGTTCTGGCATGTGTGTCTGTCTCTGTCTTGGTGCTTTCCCCTTTCTCTTTTCCAGATGATTGGTGATCAATCTATCCAGCTGCCGATATGAGAGTGGTGAGGACCTGCATTCAAGGCACCCACCATGGGGACCCACTGGATTCCCCCAAAGAGTTGGGAAGGCTCACTCATATATTCTTCTTTCTTTTTTTTTTTTTGAAGGGTGATTTTTTTAAAAAAAATTATTTATTTTATTTTTATTTTCTGACTGCGTTGGGTCTTTGTTGCTGCCCAGGCTTTCTCTAGTTGCCGCGAGTGGGGGCTACTCTTTGTTGCGGAGCGCGGGCTTCTCACTGTGGTGACTTCTCTTGTTGTGGAGCACGGGCTCTACACTCATGGGTTCTAGAGCGCAGGCTCAGTAGTTGTGCCACATGGGCTTAGTTGCCCCGCGGCACGTGGGATCTTCCCGGACCAGGGCTTGAACCCGTGTGCCCTGCATTGGCAGGAGGATTCTTAACCACTGCACCACCAGGGAAGTCCACTATTTTCATTTCGAATTTGGGTGCTTTAGTTTGGTCCTGACTCTCCTGGTCACTGCAGGCCCTTCTTTTTTTCCAGGCTCTTGAAGGCATTTGAGTTTGTGTTGGAGTCAGCTCCTAGTTATTAAGATTAATAGGGACCAGGGAAGAAGGACGTGATAGCATGTATATGGTTTTGAAATACACTGCATAGTTTTTTCTGTCAATTTACCTTGCTAATTAAGCTTGGCTCTGGTCGACGTTAAGGATTAGTTTATATCCCCTGAACATTCAGTGCTAGTGCTTGGAGGAAACCCAGAGGCCTACTTCCTGGCAAGGGTGGGTGAAGCATTCACCCCAGAAAACCTTCTGTGGAGGTCACTGGGCACAGGCTGTGTTCTCCAGGAGCTTTCCACTCTCCGTGTTCCTTTCTCGGCAACGGTGTGTCCAGATGGGGCAAGATGGCTTCCCGTCCCAAGGAGCCCAGTTGTCTGGCTTCAGTGTACGGTCTGGGAGCACCTAGAAACATAACCTCCCCACCACGTGCTCCTCCCCCACTTCCCGGCTGACGGGCCTTTCTTTCTCCACCTGCCACGGCAGTGCGTAGGGCTGCCCAACAGTATGGCCTTCGAGAGGGAGGGGAAAACGACGACTGGACTCTCTACTGGACTGACTACTCGGTGTCGCTGGGGCGGGTGATGGAAATCAAAAGTTACCAGGTATCTGGGTCAGAGCTGGTCCTCTGTGTAAGCGTGGCATCTACCCCGTGGAGCCCCAGTCTTATGACTGTCCCCAGGGGGAGCTCATGGGTACTCCCATGGGCCCCCTTGTTCACGACTTCCGGCTTCCTTTGCAGAAAATCAATCACTTCCCAGGGATGACTGAAATCTGCCGCAAGGACTTGCTGGCCAGGAATATGAGCCGCATGTTAAAGATATTCCCAAAAGATTTCCACTTTTTCCCTAGGACCTGGTGTCTTCCTGCTGAGTGAGTGCCCACCTGCACCCCTTTCTCCACTCCCCACCGCCAGTTTACATTTTCCACTTGCCCCCGAGTCCCTGGTTGCTACTTTCCCTTCCCATAGGGTCTCCCATCTCTCTCTCCTCTTCAGGAAGAGAAGGAATAAAGGGTGTGTCCAAGGTTGAGAAAACACAAGGCTCTGCCTATACAATTAGATGACGTTTAGGGGCTGGATGCCTGGAGCCTGTGCCTGCAGTTGGGATGAGAATTTGTTCTGACCTTGAAAGCTGTTGATTTTGAACTTGTTCCAGCCTTTTCACTGTGCACTTTCGGAATTTTTAAGGCCCTCGAGCATTTCTGGAGGGAGTGAGGTAATCGTTAGCACCCAGGTTAGGAGCAGGGAGGGACACCTAACCTCTGACCCATGGCAGTGCCGTGGATGGCATTCAGCCTTTTCCCATCTCTGGTCTCACTATATCCACCTGGAAAATGGACATCCATTCCTGGTACCTAAAATACTCTGGACCACATCACGAGAAGCAGGAGGAATGTGAGATGACGTGAGCATGACCTGGGTACAGTCTGGTGTTTGGGACGAGGTGGGGGAGTAGAGAAGCATTGCCATCAGAATTATACTTACTCACAAAGGCCCCCCAGGAATCCCACGCTCCCGTCTCCCCCCAGTGCTTTCCCAAACCAAGCGCCCCAGGGTTCTCAGCCTTTCCTAACTTGTCTGGAACAATTTGCAGAGCTTAGCAGCAACTTCAGAGAAAATGTGTTTGCCATCGGGTTGACAGGCGTCTCCAGATTTCATGGCCACTGAGGGACATTGCAGTCATATGACTTCTCCAATGCTCCTTTGAGTTAAAATGCAAAACAAGAAGTATAGCAAGCCTGAGATTTATAACCCTTTAAGTTGGTTTCTTTCTTCTGAATATACCTTCTTCAAACTACATTCAAAGATAGTACTTGCCCTGTCACGCTCTAACTGGAGTGGAGGTGTTACAGAGGAAAGGCTGAAGCCCAGAGCAGGGGAAGAGACTGATGGATCCAAAGTCACATCATTTGTCAGGGCCTGAGTCAGATTCAGAACTTCACACCTCTTGTCTGCAAACTCAGAGAGCCGAAGCGCTCGGATCACAGTTACCTTTGTGGGGTGTGGGGTGTGCGGCGTGGACCGGCACCGTGCCCGCATCGTGTCATGTGTGAGATAGCTGTCATTGTCTTCCTTGTGTAGATGATGGAACTGAGGCTTAGAGAGGTCAAGTCCTGGTAAAGGGCTACACCGCTGGTGAGTGCTGTTGCCGGGGCTGAAATCCAGGTCTGAATTCCCTCCAGAGCCCATCTTCTCTCCGCTGTGTGTGCTCGACTGCCTCTCCTATAACCAGATCTCTGGGCGTCTGTCTGTCAACTCCAGGGCTTTTGTCACTTTTTTCTTTTTTTTTTAAATAAAGAGCTAGCCTTCATTTTCACTGATCCCCCCGCTAAAGGTGTCTCTCATTCTCTTCCTGCTCTGGTAGCTGGGGAGATTTGCAGAACTACAGCAGGTCAAGAAAAAATAAGGTGTACATCTGTAAGCCGGATTCGGGCTGCCAGGGCAGAGGTATATTCATCACCCGGACAGTGAAAGAAATCAAACCAGGGGAGGATATGATCTGTCAACTCTATATCTCAAAGGTACTTCCTCCTCGTGATTATTTATTTATCATCCACGGCAACCTCAGGCTGTAGCTCCGCTGGACTGGTTGTGAAAAGAGGGAAGGGAGGGTGGGGTGGGGGTGGAGCCAAGTCCTGCCTTGGACTTGGTCGGACCAAGCCTTCTGACCAGAGACGCGACATGTGCCTGGGCCAGAGCGCCCTTGCCCTTGCACTCTTGTCGATTGGTCTGGCGCTGCCATGCTGGCCCCTTGCCTCTAACAGACAGCAGCTGGGAGAGCCCCTTGGGTCTGTGGAGGCCCCACCTCCTTTGGGAGAGGGAAGTAGCCCTGGAGAGAGCATGGTAACCAGCTGTCCATGACTGGAGGTATAGCCCTTTACAGGGAGGGAGCCTTCTAGAAGATGCATAAGAGACCTGGCTGGCATTGCAATCCATACTGCAACTGCAGGGAGAACTCTGGCAGAAGTGCGACGGTAGCAAGCCCTGGGTGGTGACAACGTGGCCTTCATCACAGGCCTTTTTCCTGTTATTTTGTCTTGTTGCCAGGAAAGCTCTTGGATTGTGGTTACTCATGCCATTTGACAGATGAGGAAACTGAGGCCTGGTGTGGTTAGTGGCTTGCACAAGGTCACATAGCCTAAATCCCCTTGTCCCCCTCCCCAACCCCAGCCCAGCCTGGCCTCTGTAACGCAGGTAACACTGGAGCTGAAGCCATGAAAACAAGACAGGGCGCTAATGGGCTTCAAGTCGGGGTTTCTCCTCTGACGCCGTGTGTCTTCTGTTCTCTCCTCCCAGCCCTTTATCATCGACGGGTTCAAGTTTGACCTGCGGATTTACGTGCTCATGACATCCTGTGACCCTCTCAGGATTTTTGTGTACAATGAAGGACTGGCGCGCTTCGCCACCACCTCCTACTCCCGCCCCTGCCCAGACAACCTGGTGAGCTCGGGGACATGCCGCCTCCCCTCCTCTCTTAGCTGGTAAAAATTCCTAGTTGCACCTACATTCTCAAGGCATGGTGGATGTGGTTGTCACTTGCTGAACTGTGGTGTATCTGTTCTTTCCTTTAGCCCTCCCAAAAGCCCTCAGAGATAGGGATTATCATCTCCAGTTTACAGATAAGGAAATTAAAATCCAGTTATAAGGGACTTGTCCGAGGTCACAGAGCTAGGAAGAGATGAGGTGGGGACTCGTGGCCTGACTGCAAAGCCACAATTCCGTGGTGCTCAAGGAAAGAAGGATGTGGGCAAGGCCCCAGCCCTCCCACAACATCCCCAGACCCTCAGGGCTCCTGAAGTCCCCCCTCAGCAGAGCGCCACCCAACCTCAGGAGTGGGAGTTTCTTATGCTCCAGGCTGTAGGATACGCCTTCTTACTTCCTCTGTTTTGCCAGTGTAAGTAAGCCCTAAGACGCCCCCTTTCTTTTCCATCTCCTTAAGCCCCAGGGGCCATGGAAGGGCACAGAGAGGAAGTGGAAGGCTGCCCTTCCTCCTGACACCACAGACTTGTGTCTCTTTCCCCAGGACGATATCTGCATGCACCTGACTAATTATTCCATTAATAAGCACAGTTCCAATTTCCTTCGAGATGCTCACTCTGGCAGCAAGAGGTAAGGAAGCGGCTTCCCTTCTCTTTTCTTTCCCTGTTGGGCTCCGAGCTGCTCTCTGAGATTCTATCCAAACCCTGTCAGTCCCCATCAGTGTTTCCATCTTGGGTCACATGGTGTCAGAAAATATTTCTTTGCCTCTAAGCCCAGAACAGACTCCTTAGTCTCTGCCCTCTGGCTGTTAATCATTAAAAGAAGGCCACATCATAAACCCTAGGAGGTTGGGAGGAGGAGAGATAAACACGAACTGTTTCCTCAGCAGGATACACACACACACACCGAAACATACTCTTATTACAGTTGGCCCTTCTGACATTTCTAGACCAACAGATATTTATCGATTGCTGGTCTGACACCGGAGAAGGACCTGCCAGGCCTGTGGTTCCCTGGGGTGTTGCTCCAACAGAGATTCTCAAGTGATGTGTCACGATGCCCCTGCTCTTTCTCTTGCATCAGACTTAAAGGACTGATAAACAGGCAGTCTGTTTGGCTTCAGAGCATCAGAGAAGCACAGGAAATTTCATGACTCCCTTGGTAGCAGAGTTCCAAAAAGCAAATGGAAAATCACTAGGTTAAGCCTGCTGGAAGGGGACGTGTTGGGCTGGCAGGAGGCGATCTCCCCCTTGTCGGAGGGCGCTGGCCACCCGACTTTGCCCACAGCTCCCACACTTCCTCTTTGCCCACCTGGTCTGTGGGCACCCTCTGGCCTCCTGCGCGGTTGCATGTTGAACATCAGGGCTCGGTGAGGCCTGGCTTCCAGTCCCCGCTCTGACCCACGCCAGCTGAGTCAGCGGGAGCAAGTCCCTTCACCTCTCTGAGCTTCCATTTCTTGGTCTGTAGAATAGGGCAGTGAGACGCCCTGCCCTGCCCACCTCGTAGGGTCACTCTGAGACTCAAGTGACCTGTGACAGAGCACAGATATTGCTTGTACTTACTGTGATTTCTCCTTCGTCTAAAGGCATGTCATCAAAGGGCCCTCATCTCCCTCCTCTTACGAGAATGGACACCCCACTAACAGGCCTTGGGCCCTCAGGCTGTGATGGGGGGGCATGTTATGTGGCGCCAGGGCTAAGGTGAAGGTGTGGAGTATTGTTCTGCTACCCTAATTCCCCCTCCCCCCTTCCCCTTCCTTCTCCTCGCCTCACTCACGGGGCCTGGCCTCATCCCTCTTCTCCATCCTCCCTCCTGCTGGAGCTGTCGGCTGCCCCCCCTTCCCCTGCCCCTGCATTACCCCCCACCTGTCCCCCTGCGGTGCTCCAGGCCCATCTCTCCTCAACTGCACCTGGATTTCTCCCCGTTGCTTCCAGCTCAGCATTTCCCAATGTCACGTGTTCTCTCACATCACTTCCACCTCAGCAGTCCAAGCTTCCCCCTCTCTAACTTCTAACCCGCAGGACTGGAGAGTTTGGTGTCATCTTAGATGTTTCCTTTTCCAGCATGTCATTGAATTCTGAAGTTTCCTCCTTCAAATGTCCCTCCATCCCTTCCTTTCCACCAGACGTAGCCTCAGCCTCATCCTCGACAGCCGCACGGCCTCCTCACTCTTCTTAGCCCCAGCCACCTCTGCTTAACCTTTCTGTACCTCCGGTTTCTCCTCTCTAAAATGACGCAATAAGGAATTCCCAGGCAGTCCAGTGGTTAGGACTCTGCAATTCCACTGCAGGGGGCCCGGGTTTGATCCCTGGATGGGGAGCTGAGATCTCGCAAGCCGCAGGGCGCGGCCCAAAAATAAATAAATAAAATGCATCCCGGCTGGCCAGCCTCACAAATATGCCGTAAGGACCTACTGAGATGATGTGTATGAATAGGCCTCAAAAGCAATACCCCCTATGCAAGTGGGTGCTGTTATTATCACACATTCCGTATACTCATTACTTCTGCTCTCAGGTAACCAGTGTGGCTCCCAGGTGCCTAGAGCATCCAATTCAAACTCCTCTGCTTGCTGTATGCTTTGACCAGACCCCATTTCCCACTATTATTATTACTACATTAATAGTTACCATTTTATTTGTTGAGCGCTTCCTGTCTGCCAGGCACTGCTCTAAGAAATTTACATTCCTCAACCTATTTAATCCTCATAACAACACTATAAAGTTGGCGTGATATGATCACCCCGATTTTGCATATTGGGGAACAGGTGTAAAAAGGTTAAGAAACTTGCCCAAGTTCGCACAGCTGGGAAGTGGCAGAGCTGGAATGAACCCTGGAGTCTGTGCCCTTAACCACTAGCGGTACTGCCGGTGCCACCCACTCCGTGGTGTTCTCCCAGGACACTCTTTTGCTCATTTTTGATACACAGGCCTTGCTCATTCCCACCTCTCTGCCTTTGCTCAGCTCCAACTGAAAACATGGGAGAACATCCTTGAAGGCCCTTTTGTCAAACTAAGCTTCCGTGTTGCCTTCTCTGACCTGGTTCTAGGTGCTGGTTCAGCCATATAACCACTGCAGTGTGGGTGAAACCCATCTTCTCTGTGGGCCTCTGATTCCTCACCTGTCAGATGAGAGGACTGGCCTCCATCTCTAAGGACAAGCCTATGGAATCCGAGTCTGACCACCCCCAGTAACCTCTCTGTCTCTGGACTCCCACCACCCTCACGGTCAGCATCAGCTGTAGCCCGTAACTTCTCTGTGCTTGGGACACATGTTTTCCACGTGTCCCCAATGGTACTTAAGTTCCTTGGTGGTTAGAATGGTGCCCTGGCCTTCTAGGTGCCTCCCATGTTGCGGGGCAGAGTCCTTTCCTTTTCTCCCTCCTGTTTGCTTTCACCTTTCCTCATCTTCCTCTTCCCCATCTTTTGAGACAATCTGCTTCTCCTACTAGTCCATCCCCTACCTCAAATTCCCCCCTCCCTAGCC
The DNA here is from genome assembly GCF_949774975.1 of Lagenorhynchus albirostris. Taxonomy (NCBI): domain Eukaryota; kingdom Metazoa; phylum Chordata; class Mammalia; order Artiodactyla; family Delphinidae; genus Lagenorhynchus; species Lagenorhynchus albirostris. The sequence goes on from NC_083114.1 coordinate 37,082,900, forward strand.
TGAGGCCAGCTGTACCGGCAGTAAACCCCTGCCAGGCTGCAAACTCAGTAGGAGCAATGAAGAAGAAGAAAAACTGGAAACCTGGCAGGCCTCTGGGGCAGAGACCGGGTCCTCTTCGTCTTTCAGGGTGCCTGGCACATAGCTGGTGTGTTCAATTGAATGGACTAGCCACTGGCCGTTATGAAATTGCACAATTATGTGTATTCATTGTGATGTGCCTGAGTCATCAAGAAGAGGTTATGTTATGATTCATAACGTCTGTTATAAGAAGGTAGAGGTGTGTATAATCTACTCTGGGAACATTTATTTTCCAGTTAGGCAAATTAAACACTTTTTTTTTTTTTTTGCACTTGAAAGGGTTGCTTTCAAGCGATCTGGAAAATTCATGTACGTGCAACACTCCATCCTTGACAATGGCAGGTAGAAAAGGTGTGCCTCTATATTGAGTGGCCTCTGTTTATCTGTCGTGATATAAATGCATCTTTGGTTGTCTCATGTGTGTGCTGACTCCTCAAATGGTCCTTAGGCTTCCCAGAAGAGAAGTGCTGGTTTCTTGGGATCCCCTCATTGCATGAGTTTTGCACACACAGCAGGTCCTTAGCAAATGTGCATTGGCTCCATTGACGGGAGTCCATCTAGCTCTTGGATGGCCCGGGTGAGCTGTGTTTCCTGTCTTCTCATCCTTCTCTTTGTTCTTCATTCCCCCGCATCGCCCGTATTTCCTCCTCCGATATTTCCACTTCCCACTTTGACTCTCTGTGCACACCTGTGTGTGTGTGAGGGGGTGTCTGTCCCTGCCATTGGGACCTGTCAGATTCGCCCTGTCTCTGTACTGCCCAGCTCAGAGCTGACCGGAGCATTTCCTCAGATGTTTCCTCACAAACCTCTCCTCATGGGGTAGATATCCTCTGATTTCTGTGATAGGGTGACCAGCCATCTAGGTTTGCCTGTGACTGAGGGGTTTCCTGGGATGTGGGACTTTCAGCTCTAAAATCAGACCGTCTGGTTTGTCCTGGGACAGTTGGTAACCCTATCTGTTGAGATGCCCTGGGGTTTTCTTTCCCCTCTGGTCAGCCCTTTAGGGGGTGAACAATGAACAAAATTTCTGTGTCTTTAGCGTCCCCAGAATCCCCTCAGATAGCTGAGGTGGAACCCAGGTACCGGTGGCCTTAAAAGCCTCCCTAAGTGCTTCTAATGAACACCACAGGCTGAGAAACCATTGCCTCCAAAGCAAAACCATGATGTAGGGTGTTTTTTTTTGCGGTACGCGGGCCTCTCACTGTTGCGACCTCTCCCGTTGCGGAGCACAGGCTCTGGACGCGCAGGCTCAGAGGCCATGGCTCACGGTCCTAGCTGCTCCGCGGCACGTGGGATCTTCCCAGACTGGGGCACGAACCCGTGTCCCCTGCATCGGCAGACGGACTCTCAACCACTGTGCCACCAGGGAAGCCCGTAGGGTGTGTTTTTAAAAAATTTTTTATTCATCCATTCAGCTTTCACCTGGGATACCGAATGCCTGCCCCAGCCCACAGGTGCTTTCTATGTTACAGTGAAAGTGCCCAGGCCAGGGCTTACATGTCAGTATATCTCTGCCCACTCCAGGACGGTGGAGGCTTGAGGAGTATGGCCCTGCGGCTCCTGCAAGGTCCTCCTGAGCCGACACAGCCCTGGTATGACCCTGGCTCCTGGGTGTCCCTCCCCACTGGCTTTGGGGCCTTATCTTCTCCAGAAGTTTCTGGTTTCCAGCATGCCATGGCCTTAGATGACCAGAGGTGGGCTGCCCTGCCTCATGGCCCGTGGTTCCCTTCCAGGAAGCTCTCCACCTTCAACGTGTACATGGAGAGCCACGGCTACAACGTGGGGCAGATCTGGAGAGAGATCGAGGACATCATCATCAAGACGCTCATCTCGGCTCACCCCATGATCAAGCATAACTACCACGCCTGCTTCCGCAATCACACACTCAACAGCGCCTGCTTTGAAATCCTGGGCTTCGACATTTTGCTGGATCACAAACTCAAGCCCTGGCTGCTGGAGGTGCGGGCTTGGGGCGAGGGGTGAAACTGACGCCTGTTACCAGGGTGAGCCGGCCGGGCCCATCCTTCCGCCCTCCCGCTCAGCCAGGATGTTGTAATCCACTTCCCAAGCCACTGCCCCCCAGAGGCGCTTGCTGCCTGGGGCTTCTCCCTTTGCTGAAAAGTGGCCACCAGAGGGAGGTAGACGGCCGGGAATTAGAGAATTCCTTGTGCCTTCTCGAGGTCCACCCAGACTTAGAAGCTCTGATCTCAGGCCCAGAGTGATTCTAAAGACAGCTCTACCTTTCATAACAGAGTCATCTCCCAGAAAGGGGTGGTTCTTCACCAAAGCTGGGTGGAGGGTGTTCAAGATCAGACAGGAGCCACCAGGCTTGGTTCTCAGGGGCCTGGACCACTCAGTCCCAAGCACCAACGGAGAGCGGCCCGGTGTCTGTGGGCACGGGAATGGGTGGGGAGCCACTCAGTGAGTTTCTTGCCTCCCCCAGACCCACGGGGTGGTGGGAAGAGGAGGAAGAGAAGCTCCTGGGCGGCCTCCTCTCTTCCCAATTGGACCTGCGCAAGCAGCCCTCTCCCGTGGCCATTCAGGGTGCACGCGGGAGTGGGGGTGGGAGTGGGGCTGCGGTACAAATCAGAGGTGCTGGTGACAGCTGCCAGTGACACAGCGTCAGCCCTCAGAGCGCAAGACCCAGATTTACAGATTCCTGGGGCCTTGCCTTTCCTCCATTCCCAGCCCTTATTCCCAAGTGTGGCTGGGAAGGAGAATATGGCCGTTTGGAGCTCTCACCCGAAGAGCAGAATAAGCCACCAGGAGCAGGCCTTCAGAAACTGCTGGAAACCTTCAAATGTCACACAGTGCCTCTGAACAACGTAGACTCTTCTGTGGGCAGAAATGAGTCCTCTCCGTCCTCCCACCAGTCTCCCTGTCAACCCCGGTCAGGATCCCGAATGCGTCACTCCCTTCCCCTCCCCACCTCCCAGCCTGGCCCTTTGGACTGTCCCCTTCCATCTACTCTCTGGGATGCACAGTGCACGGGACGGGGCACACGCACACCAGGTGGAGGGGAAACCAAAAACAGCCCCCCCCGCCCCCTGCCGTGCTTCTCAGGAAGACAGGACTAAAATGAAAGCTAGTTAAACTGGAGGGGGTTCTGCTTCCTCCTTTCTTCACTGTGACTCCAGTCTAGACCCTCTCTCCCTCTCCTTTCCACTCATCTTCGTAGCCAGGGCCCCGACCGAGGTGGGCTCGGGTGGTTCCCTGGAGGGGCCGTCCCGCCTCACGCCCTGCTTGCACCCTGCCCAGCCTCCCCAGCTGCCGTCCTGCCCTCACAGGTCAACCACTCTCCGAGCTTCTCCACTGACTCCTGGTTGGATAAAGAGGTAAAGGACAGTCTGCTGTATGACACTTTGGTCCTGATCAACCTGAGAAGCTGTGACAAAAAGAAAGTCTTGGAGGAGGAGAGACAACGGGCGCAGTTCCTGCAGCAGTGTCGTTCTCGGGAGACCAGGTACAGTAATGGGTCAATTCTAACAAATGATAATCCTGTTTGGAAAATTAATATATATTGGCAGGATGTGGCAGTTTGAACAGTTTTACTGTGGCTATTCCTTTGTTCCTAAAAATAGGAGATTAAGTTATAGACATAAATACCTGTGATGGATATGAGTTTATTAATATCATATGAAGATCCAGGGATTACCAATTCAAAAGTAAAACCATTTATCTATACAAAAAGGAAGATTTGTCCATCCTCCCCTTGCCACTGTGTGGGCAGGAGCCTCTGTCGCCCTGCTCCCTGCTGGGTAGCATTTACCTTTTAACAGAGGCCTTCCTCTGTAGAGTGAGAAAGACAGGAGCCTGGCCAAGGAGTGGCTTTGTTGCTTTTCAGATCCCACGGTGGCCCGCTGCCCCCCGCATGAGCAGAGCCAGCCTGGTCCTTCGGGACTGAGCTTCTGGAACCGGGGCATGGCATCTCGGTTTGGATGGCACTGTGTTTCTCAGAGCGTGTTCACGTGCACTGTCTTCCCTGGAAGGGGGATGGGTAGGCGGTAGCATGGGGTGTTGTATGGTCCTAATTTTGGAGCTAAGAAGACCAAGACTCTGGAAGGGGAACTGCCTTGTACAGGTCACCTCGCTGGTCAGTGGCAGGTCTGGACACCGAGCCCGCTGGGTGGGCTGCCTTCCATTAAACTCCTGGAGAAGGAGGCAGCGTCAGCTAAGGGGCGGCCAGGGCCCTTCTCTGGATCAGTCTCCTCGTCATGACTTGGCCCTGGGTGGCTCAGGGGCTCCTGGTTTCCCTGCTGTAAAAGGGGCTTATCGTTCCTCGCTCCCTGACCTCCACCTCCCCGGGGGGCTCTGAGGAAGAATGAGATCATCACAGCTCATAAAAGCTCATCAGCCTTATCCACAAAGCCCTCAAATTTAGCAAAACACAAGCTGTCAGTTCGCCAGAGAAGGGTAGCAGGGGCTGTGATTGGGAAGATGGCGACAGTCTGCCTCGTCAGAACAAAGCCAAGGGGGAAATAGGCTCTACTTGTAACGGGAGAGAATTTGGTGAGCTGTCAGGAAGACCGTTCCAACCAGCTCTCAGTACACTGTGACACTTGCTGTCCCGGAAGGGCTAGAATCTCCTTTCAGGGAAACTTTTCATGCGTTCATTTATTTAGGAAATACTGACTGACCACTGTTGCATGCGAGGCCTCCGTCTGGCCCTAGATGACATCCGTGTCCTTGGAAAGGCCATGTCCTCTCCAAGCTCGGTCCCAGGAAACCCTAACTGCAGCCCCGTGTTCTGCTTCCCAACAGGAAGGAGGAAGTCAAGGGCTTTCAGGCCGTGCTTCTAGAGAAAACTGAGAAGTATGAAAAGGAAAACTGCGGAGGCTTCCGCCTGATTTATCCCAGTGTGAATTCGGAGAAGTATGAGAAGTTTTTCCAGGACAACAACTCCCTCTTCCAGAATACAGTTGCCTCCAGGGCTCGGGAGATGTATGCCCGGTAGGAAGGCTCCTGGGGCTAGGGGAGCAGGGTGTTGGGGGAAGAGGGGTTTGCTTGACCTGAGGGGTAACTTTGGGGCAGCCTTGAAGTTGCTTTGGTCTCGCAAGGACCAGGAATCGTAAGATTCTTTGGTGTGGGATGTTGTTAAGTGGATATGGGGCTGTTTCTAGAAACTCACCCATGAGACAGGCACCCCCACCCCACTCCAGCATGCCCAGCCCCTCAGGGCTGCCTCCTGGATTCATGCAGGTGTCAAATCTAAGGACTGGAAGGGACTCATCCCATCCGGTCCATTCCCCGCCCTCCACCTCATTTCATGGAGCAGAAAAAGGATCGTACAGCAGATAACAACAGAAGAGGCTCTAGAACCCCTGTCTCCTGAGTCATGTGACTGAGTTATTTCCGTCACATCATTGGCCAGAGAGGCCCAGCATATGAAGGGGTCCAACGTGGGAGCCCCTAACTTTAGCGTCCTACCGAGACCTCCTTCCCAGCACCTGCCAGGTGTGGGATCTGGCCTACTGGGAAGTGAGGAGAGAGGTGGGGTGTGGTGAGTGGGGTGCAGCCCGCCACTCCACTCTATGAGGTGGGCAGGGCAGGGTGTCTCATTGCCCTCAAGGAGAGTGTCCACATTCCCAGCCCATCCCTAACCTACATGACTGTTCCTCACTGGGCAGGCAGCTGATCCAGGAGCTGAGACTGAAACAGGAGAAAATATCCTTCCAAACGAAAGATAAGAGGGTGGAAATGCAGGGGGAATCAGCAGGCGAGCGAGCGAGAGGCAAGAGCACGCAGCACTGGCAACAGAAACAAAGGCAGGAGTCCAAGACCGCCACCAGCCCGGCCTCCAAACAAGTAAACCTGGATGGGAGGGGAGCGCGCATGCCCAGCGCCCTTCCCTGGCTGGGGCCAGTCCAGGGGGGGATATGAGGAGACCGCAACTGAGATCTCAGGCACACTGAAGGAGTGGGGCCGCATGGAGAGCTGGGCCCTGGGAGGGGAGCCCGGAGGTCTTCAGAGGATCCCTCCATCCAGGCAGAGAGGACTCTCACTGGTCTGCCCTTCTTCCTTCAGCTGGAGTAAAAGCAGCTGGGAGGCTGACCACCATCCCCATGTAGGGAGTAGGCTCTAAGACTACCTGTGGTCATGGTCCCCAACTCTAGTTTGGGTTGGAATGCTCCCCTCCAGCAGGCCAGGGGCACAGCTGAGAGAGGAGGCCACAGGGAAAAGCTTCTGGGAGGCAGGACCTCAGAACACGACATGGGGTGACTGAACACAGCTGGTGCTTCCAGCCTGCTCTCTGCTCAAAGTGTGGACCAGCCTCTAGGCTGGGGCCAGCTATCCAGTTGTCCTATCATCTGAATCTCTGGATCCCCTGCTTCTCTGCCTAGCTCTCTCTTCTGGCTCACTGGAAAGATTCATTGACTTTTCAGTCTATCTCCTTCTCAAAGACTTACCTGAAGGGACAGGTTTAGAGCAGGTTTTTATTTTTTAAAAAAATAAGTTTGTTAGGGTCATAGACCCTTCGAGAATCTGATAAAAAGCTATGGAATCTCTTGCCATAACGTATACAAAGATACAATTTTAAAACTGCAGTTTCAAGTGGCTCAAAGTCCCCGTGAAACCATCTGTGAGCCCTTTAGGGGTCCTTGAACCCCAGGTTAAGAGCCCCCGATTAGAGAGACTTTGATTCTGATTGCTTTCCTCTCCTCCTCATCTCCTTTGCACCTACCCTTTGGTGCAGATGATCTGAAAGTGGACAGAGCTGGGTTCCCATGGGCTATACGTTTGGTTTCCTCCTTCCCAGTACCTCCAGCCATTGACATTAGTGTCCTGCACACCCGACTTGCTGTCGAGCATCAGAGACACAAAGAAAAATGAGACAGACAGCAGCCTCGAGCAGGAGGCCCCCAGGGAGGAGGCTGGCCCTGCTCCCCATGAGCCTACATCTGCGAGGCCTTACAGCTCTACTACTGACTTGAGGAATTCAAGCCTCCTCAGCTGCTCCAGGCCAGAGCTCAGTAAACCCGTCTCCGGAATCAAGGAAGCCAAGTCCACCTCTGCAGTGAACACAGTCACCAGCACTGTGGTAAGTAGAGCAGTCTGCCTTCCCTGAGGGCCGAACTGGTGGTGGGGTGGGGTGGGGGGTGAGGTAGGAGTCTGGCTTTCTGGTCCCTTCTCTGCACGTACTATGGCCCTTTGAGTAAGCCACTTACCCTCTCTGGGCCTCGATTTTCCCACTTGTGAAGCCCAAGTTGTGGAATGGCATACTGTTAGGAGTCTAGACCTATACCTTTAGGGCTTTTAGAAAGGCCGTCTTATGCATCCCCTCTTTTGGGCAGGTTACCGCCTGTTGTGTTAGTTTCTGTAGGGCCGCTGTAACAAATTACCATAAACTTGGTGGCTTGAAGCACGAATCTATCCTCTCACCGTTCTGGAGGCTAGAGATCTGAAAACAAGGTGCTGGCAGGGCCACGCTCCATGTGAGGGCTCTCTAGGGAGGATCCTTCCTTGCTTCTTGCTAGATTCTGGTGGTTGCTGGCAATCCTTGGCATTCCTAGGCTTGTGGCAGCATAACTCCAATCCCTGCCCCTGTCATCACACAGACTTCTTCCTGTGCTTCTCCTCTGTGTTTCTTCACGTGGCTTTGTAAGGACACCAGTCATTGGATTTAGGGCTCACCCTAATCCAATATGAGCTTATTTTAACTTGAGATCTGCAAAGATCCTATTTCCAAATAAGGTCACGTTCTGAGGCTGTGGGTGTCCATGAATTTTCGGGGGGATATTGTTGAACCCAGTCCACGACCCAAACAGTGTTTTTCAAACTCCATTGTTGTACGGACACCTTTTGAAGGAAAGAAAGCTCTTTTAGATTCCAATTGTAAACTTAAATTATTTGTATAAATATATGCAAGTATAAAACAGATATAAAGTCTTTACACGTATATAGCTCTTATGCAACTGCAAAACAAAACAAGTAGCACCAATAAAATTTGCATAAGATATTAATTTAATATGACAGTTGATTTTCTATTTTTCTGGAAACTAAGTTGCCACCTGAATGTAGTACCAGCAATGCTAACACAGGGTCTCTTGTGTTCATCATACCTAGGCCCACCAAGAGCTATGTGACGACTCTACTATAACTACTGGAAAATCTTCGGCGTTGTTGGGTCTTTGCTTGGTCCAAATGCAGTGCAGAGTAGTGCAATGTTTTTCAAATTTCTAACCATAGCTCATAGTAGAAATTCATTTTATTTCATAGTCCATCACATACACACACATACAACTGGAGAAAATTTTCTAAAACAGTGCTTAGCCACACTGCATATAGTGACTCATTTTTTTTTTTTTTTTTTTTTTTTTTTTTGCGCTACGCGGGCCTCTCACTGCTGCGGCCTCTCCCGTTGCGGAGCACAGGCTCCGGACGCGCAGGCTCAGCGGCCATGGCCCACGGGCCCAGCCGCTCCGCGGCATGTGGGATCTTCCCGGACCGGGGCACGAACCCGTGTCCGCTGCATCGGCAGGCAGACTCTCAACCACTGCGCCACCAGGGAAACCCTCATTCTATTCTTTTAAAAATACCCGTTACATGGGCTTCCCTGGTGGCACAGTGGTTGAGAGTCTGCCTGTCGGTCCAGGGGACACGGGTTCTAGCCCTGGTCTGAAAAGATCCCACATGCCGCGGAGCAACTGGGCCCGTGAGCCACAACTGCTGAGCCTGCGCGTCTGGAGCCTGTGCTCTGCAACAAGAGAGGCCGCGACAGTGAGAGGCCCGCGCACCGCGATGAAGAGTGGCCCCCGCTCGCCGCAACTAGAGAAAGCCCTCGCACAGAAACGAAGACCCAACACAGCCAATCAATCAATCAATAGAAATGCTGTAGAATTATTTTAAAAAAATACCCATTACAGTCCACTAAGTTAATTTCCTGACCTACTGGTAGGTTTGCAACCGTGGTTTGATAAACACCGTTACAAGAGTATGCTTTGGAGCTTCATCACATTGGATTTGGCAATGATTTCTTGGATATGACACCAACCCCACAGGCAACAGAAGCAAAAGTAGATAAGCGGGACTACATCAGACTTAAACAGTCAACAAAATGAAAAGGCAACCTGTGGAATGGGAGAAAACGTTTGCAAACCATATATCTGATAAGGGGTTAATATCCAGAATATATAAAGAACTCTTACAACTCACAATGACAACAACAACAAAACAACCCGATTAAAAAATGGGTAGAGGCGGGCTTCCCTGGTGGCGCAGTGGTTGAGAGTCCGCCTGCCGATGCAGGGGACACGGGTTCGTGCCCCCGTCCGGGAAGATCCCACATGCCGCGGAGAGGCTGGGCCTGTGGGCCATGGCCGCTGAGCCTGCGCATCCGGAGCCTGTGCTTCGCAACGGGAGAGGCCACAACAGTGAGAGGCCCGCGTACTGAAAAAAAAAAAAAAAAAAGGGTAGAGGCTTAAATAGACATTTCTCCAAAGTGAAAACAGCCAGTCACAAAAAGACAGATACTGCATGATTCCACCTATATGAGGCATCTAGAGTAGTCAAACTCTTAGAAACAAAAGGTAGAAGGGTGGTTGCCAGGGGCTGTGGAGAGGCAGAAACAAAAGGATGTTTAATGGGTATAAGTTTCAGTTTTGCAAGTTAAAAAGCTTCTAGAGATGTGTTGCACGACAGTGTGCATAGAGTTAACACTACTATACTGTACACTTAAAAATGGTTATGATGGTAAGTTTTACATTATGTGGGTTTATGTGAGCCACAGCTACTGAAGCCTGCGTGCCTAGAGCCTGTGCTCGGCAACAAGAGAAGCCACCGCCAGGAGAAGCCCACACACCACAACTAGGGAAAGCCCGCGTGCGGCAACGAAGACCCAACGCAGCCAAAAATAAATAAAATTTTAAAATAATAATAGAGTAAAGAGTATACTTTGGGGAATCTGGCTGCCACTGTTTAGATCCTGGGGTCTCCTTTTATTATATGTATGACTCCCATCTAGTCACTCTAATCTGCTTAAGCCTCAGTTTCCCCATCTGAAAAATGGTGTTTTCATAATAGTACCTACCAGCGGATCATCGTGAGGAGTAAACGAAAGGAGCCAAGAAAGTGGATCCACGAGTGGTGTTTATCACACAGGAGTCAGTACGCATTAGCTATTATTTTAATATAACTACTTCTTAAGACTGCCCTTGTTCTTTTTGCATTAACTTAAGGCTTAAAGCAGTACTATTGAACACTAAAGAGATTAAAAAAATAAGGCAGCTAACAACAATTCATTCTTTTTTTTCTTTTTTGGATTTCACGTTGATTTAATCAAAATCATTGGTTCAGGATGTTGTATCATACTTGGTTCATTCAAAGCCTTTGACTGGTTTGTTTATTTACTTGTCCCTTTATCCCTATGCTCACCTCCCATTCATCTATCCACCATCTTTTGTTAGTTTGTTTCCTTGTAAAGAAGGGATTTCTAACTTTTTTTATAATCTTTATTTTGTAATTTTTATTTAAAAAAAATTTTGGGTCACGCTGTGTGGCATGCAGGATCTTAGTTTCCCGAGCAGGGAATCTAACCCGCGCCCCCTGCAGTGGAAGCACGGAGTCTTAACCACTGGACCACCAGGGAAGTCCCAAGAAGGGATTTTTTTAAATACATGCATTTAAAATCTGTTTAAATGTGATTGGGTTATTTATCTCATTCTATGTCCTATTTTTTTCTTATTGAGCCCCACTTTTTTTTTCTAAAATCTTAACTGTACAATTCTGACAAATAAATACACCTGTGTAATCCATATCCCTATCACAATATAGAACTTTCTGATATTTCCCCAAAGTTCCCTCCTGCCCATTCCTAGGCAATTGCCCTCCTGCTCCCTGCATCCCTCCTCAAGGCATCCACTATCCTGACTCTGACTTTTTCCATCTTAGAGTAGTTTTGCCTATTCTAGAATTTTGTGCAAATGGAATAATATAGTATATATTCTTTTGAGTCTGACTTCTTTAGTTCAGTATTATATCTGTGAGATCCATTCATGTTGTTGGGTGTATCAGTTGTTTGTTCTTCTTTATTGCTGAATTGTGTTCCATTGTACAAATACACTGCAGGTTTTTTTTTATCATTCTCCTGTTGATGGACATTTGGGTTTTCCCGGTTTTTATTCTTTTATTGCTATTGTAATTAAAGCTCTTATGAACGTTCCTGTACAAGTCTTTTTGTGGACATAGTTTTCATTTCTCTTGGATAATTACCTAGAAGAAGGATTACTAGGTCAAAGGGTAGATCTATGTATAACTTTATAAGAAACTCCAAAGTCTTTATTTAAAGTGATTGTATCTTTTGTACATTTCAGCCAACAATGAATGAAAGTACCAATTGCTCCACATTTGTCAACATTTGGTGCTATCTGTCTTTTAAATTTTAGCCACTCTAATGACTATGCTGTGATTTCTTATTGCGGTTTTAATTTGCATTTCTCTGATGATTAAGCATGTCAAGCACTTTGTCAAATGCTTATTGGTCATTCTTGTATGTTTCTTTATGGAGAGTCTGTTCAAGTTTTTGCCTTCCTCCCTTTTAAGAAATGGGATTATTTATGTTTTTACTGTTGTGTTGTAGGAATGCTTTATATAGTCTGGAAACTTACCTATTCTTTTTCTTGATAGTGTTTTTTGATTAGTGAAAAAACTTAATTTTGACGAAGCTTATCAATTTTTCTTTTATGGTTTTTGCTTTCTGTGTCCTATATAAGAAATTTTCATGCACTCTCAGGTCACAAAGATATTCTCCTAGGTTTTTTCTAAAAGCTTTATAGCTTTAGCTTTGTGTATAGTTCCATGATCTGTTTCAAATTAACTTTTGAGTGTGCTAGGTGATGGGCACTAGGATTTTTTCCCCATATGCACATCTAGTTACTACACTATTTATTGAAAGACTTTCCTTTCTCATTGAATTGCTTGGGTGCCTTATAAATTCTAGTAAGGATTTTTGTTGTTGATTCTGTAGGATTTTCAACAAACAAGTATGTCATCTTCAAATAAAGATGGGTTTTACTTCCTTCTTTCCAATCTTTATGCCTTTTATTTCTTTTTCTTACCTTATTGGCTGGCTGAGATTTCTAGTACAGTGTTGAACAGGAGTGGAGAGAACAGATATCCTTGCCCTGTTTCCAGTCTTAAAGGGGAAACATTCCAGTCTTTTATCATTAAGTATGGTGTTAGCTGTAGGGTTTTTGTAGATATTCTTTACTAGGTTGAAGATGTTTGCTTCTATTCCTAGTTTGCTGAGAGTTGTTTTTAATCATGAATGGATGATGAATTTTGTCAAGTGCTTTTTCGGTATCAGTTGATAGTATCATATAGTTTTTCTACTTTAGACTGTTAATATGGTGGATTACATTGATTATTATTATTTTTTTTTTTGGCCACACCTTGTGACGTGCAGGATCTTAGTTCGTGGATCAAACCGATGCGCCCTGCAGTGAAAGCACAGAGGACTGCCAGGGAAGTCCCATCATGGATTAATTTTTGATCTTTAGCCAGTCTTACATTCCTGGAATAAACCCCACTTAACCATGATGTAGTGTTCTTTTTATGCATTGCTGGGTTCAACTTAATAATGTTTTGTTGAGGATTTCTTTTTTTTTTTTTTGCGGTATGCGGGCCTCTCACTGTTGTGGCCTCTCCCGTTGCAGAGCACAGGCTCTGGACGCGCAGGCTCAGCGGCCATGTCTCACGGGCCTTGCCGCTCCGCGGCATGTGGGATCTTCCCGGACCGGGGCACAAACCCGTGTCCCCTGCATCGGCAGGTGGACTCTCAACCACTGCGCCACCAGGGAAGCCCTGTTGAGGATTTTTATGTCTGTGTTCATAAGAGATGTTAGTTTATAAGGTTTTTTTTCTTCTTTTACTTTTTTTTCTTTTCTTTTCTTTTCTTTTTTTTTTTTTTGGTCTGTTAGCTCCATAAAATAAATTGGGAAGTGTTCCCTCCTCTTCTGTTTTCTGGAAGAGATAGTGTAGAATTGTCATTATTTCTTATTTAAATATTCAGTTAGAGTTCTCCAGTAAAATTATCTTGGCCTGGAGATTTCTTTTCTGGAATATTTTAAACTACAATTCAGTTTCTTTAATGTTATGTATTTTATTTTGAGTGAGTTTTGGTGGTTTGTGGTTTTTGAGGTATCGGTCCAATTTATCTAAGTTGTTGGATTTATATGTGAAGAGTTGTTTATAGTACGTCCCTATTATCCTTGTAATGTCTGCAGAGTTTGTAGTGATACCCTCTCTTTCATTCCTGATATGGGTAATTTGTTTGTTCTTTCACTCTCTTTTTTTTCTTGGTAAGTGTTGCTAGGAGTTTATCAGTTAATTCTTTTCAAAAAACTGGGTTTTTGTTTCTTTTTTTTTTCTATTATTTTCCAATTTTTTATTTCGCTGATTTCTGCCCTTATTAATACTTATGTTCTGCTTGCTTTGGATTATTTTTCTTTTCTTTTTTCTAATTTCTTATGGGGGAAGCTTAGAATGTTGATTAAGACCTTCTTCCCTAATATAAACATTTAATGCTATAAATTCCTAAGAACAACTTTAGCTAGATACCACAAATTTTGATATGTTTTCATTTTCATTTAGTCCAAAATATTTTATAATTTCACTTGAGATTTTCTTTATGACCCATGGGTTATTTAGAAATGTAGGGTTTTTTTAATTTAAAAAATTTTATTTTTATTGAAGTATTGTTGCTGTACAATATTATATAAATTACAGGTATACAATATAGTGATTCACAGTTTTTAAAGGTTATACTCCATTTATTTTATGTAAAATATTGGCTTTATTCCCCATGTTGTGCAATATATCCTTGTAGCTTATTTTGTACCTAATAGTTTGTACTTCTTAATCCCCTACCCCTATATTGCCCCTCACCCCTTCCCTCTCCCCACTGGTAGCCACTAGTTTATTCACTATATCTGTGAATCTGCTTCTTTTTTTTTTATATCCACTAGTGGGTTGTATTTTTTAGAGTCTACATATGAGTGATATTGTACAGTATTTGTCTTTCTCTGTCTGACTTATTTCACTTAGCCGAATGTCCTCTAAGTCCATCCATGTTACTGCAAATGGCAAAATTTCTTTTTTTATAGCTAAGTAATACTCCATTGTAAATATAGACCACATCTTCTTTATCCATTCGTCTGTTGATGGATACTTAGGTTGCTTCCATATCTTGGCAATTGAGAAATGTGTTGTTTAATTTTCAGTTGTTGGGAGATTTTCCTGGTGTTTTTCTGTTACTGCTTTCTACTTTAATTCCATATCGTCAGAGAACATACTTTATATGATTTCAGTTCTTTTAAATTTGTTAGAGTTTATGTTATGACTCAGAATATGGTCTCTTTTGGAGAATGTTTCACGTGCACTTCAGAAGAATGTCTATTTTGCTGCTGTTGCGTAGTGAGTCGATTAGATCTGTTTGGTTGCTGATGTCGTTCAGTCCTTCTATATTCTTATTAATTTTCTGTACACTTAGTTCTGTTAATCACTGAGTTCTATTAATTACCGAAACCCACCTCAGGATTTCATCATGGACATGGGGGTACAGAGAGCGGAGAAAAGAAAAGACGAAAAAAAGGTCTTTGAGCCACAGCTATAGGGCTTCTCGTAGAGCTTTCTCTGTCTACTCCCCAGTAGCCACTTTTGAGTTTTGAGTTGCCTTGAGTTCAGGTCAGAGGATACTGGAGGAAAAACCGTAGACTCACTGCTCTCTTGCTGGTACTTTAAATTCTCATCTTCCTCAATCTGCCTGCTACTGTTTACTTTTCAGAATTGTCGGATAGCTTCTCTATGCATGCATTCTGTGCAGGTTTTATAGGAACAGTCAGTGGGAGAGACAGATGCAGTATGCTTAATCCATCTCAGCTAGAACCAAGACTACTGTCCCTTCTCATTGTTTTAAATTTCCTTATCCCTTTGATGTCTGCATGATCCGTAGTGATATCCCCTCTTTCATGGATGATAAAAGCAATTTCTGTTTCCTCTATTTTTAATCTTGATCTTACTATGGGCTTATCCATTTTATTAAGTAAAGAACCAGCTTTAAGCTTTGTTAATTTTCTCTATGGTTTATTTTCTATTTCATTGCTTTCCAGTATTATCTTTATTATTTCCTTTTTATTCTACTAGCTTTTAGTTTAATTCGGTCACCATTTTCCAGCCTCTTAAAGTAGAAAGTTAGATTATTTATTGTAAGCCTTTCTTCCTTTCTAATATGTGTTTAGCACTATAAATTTCCCTGTAAACACTAGTTTATCTGCATATGTTGCATTTTTATTATCATTGTTTGAAATATTTCCTAATTTCCTTGTGATTTCATTTTTGTTCCATGGGTGATCTAGAAGTATATTGTTTAATTTTTTAATATTTAGGGATTTTCTAGATATCTTATGGTTATTAATTTCTGATTTAATTCCTTTGCGATTAGTAGAAATGCTTTGTTAAAATTTATCAAGACTTATTTTACGGCCCAGCAAATGATTTATCTTGATGAATGTTTCATGTGCACTTGGAAAGGATGTGTGTTCTACAGTTGTTGAGTATAGTATTCTGTGAATCAATTAGATCACTCTGGTTGACAGCGTCACTCAGATTTTCCATATCTAGACTGATTTAGTTTCTACTTTTAATATCAGTTGCTGAGAGATGGATGTTAAAATCTCAACCCCAATTGTGGATTTGTGTATTTCTACCTTTTGTTCTGTCAGTTTTTGTTTCATGTGTTTTGAAGCTCTTTTATTAGGTACACATTTATAATTATTTTGTCTTTTTGATGTAGTGACCCTTTTATCATCATGAAATGATAAAATCTTCTTTATCCCAGGTAATACTCCCTGTCCTAGAATTTATTTTGTTTGATATTAATATAACCACTCCAGCTGGTTATGGTTAGTGTTTGCATGGTATATCTTTTTTAAAAAATTCTTTTAATTTCAACTCACTTTTCTCATTATATTTAAAGGATTTCTCTTATATACAGACATAAGTGGGTCTTACTTTCTTATCCAGTGTGACAACATCTGCCTTATAATTGGAGTACTCCATTTTCATTTAATGTAGTTATTAATACAATTTAGGGCTGAAATTCTGTTTGTTTTCTATACATATTTTCTGTTTCTGCTTTTTCCCCGTGTTCCTCCTTTTCTGCTTTCTTTTGGATCAATCAAAAAGTGAGTATTTGTTAGTTTTAATTTCTCCGTCATCTTTTTAGTTATAAGTTTTTGCCTTTTTGTGGGGGGTGTTATTCTATGGATTGCAATATTCATCTTCAGCTTGTCAGAATCTACTTAGAGGTAACGTTGTACTTAATTTTAAATATGGCAAAATTATTCTCTCTTTTGTACTAACATACACTACTAGTATTTACTGTAGTGCACATCTGTATACTGGTGATGAATTTTCTGTTTTTGTTTATCTGAAAATGTCTTTATTTAAAAGCCTTCATTTTGAAGGAGATTTTTGTTGGACCTAGAATTCTGGGTTAACATTATTCTTGAAGCACTTTCAAAATGCTGTTCCAGTTCTTCTGATCTTCTTCTTTTTCTTTTTTAATGAGAAATTAACTGTATTCATATCATTGTCCCATGTATGTAATGTGTCATTTTTCTCTGGCTGCTCTCTTTACCTCTGAATTTCAGCAATTTGAAATGCAATATGATGTAGTTTTATTTGTATTTATCCTATTTAGGATTCTCGAGCTTGTTGGTTTTGTATATTGATGTCTTCCACCAAATTTGAGAAGTTTCTCTCCATTATGTCTTCATATATCTTTCCTGCCTTATTTTGTTCCTCTCTGTTGTATTTTCTGTCTCTATCAGGACTCTAGGTAGCTCATATAAATAGAATCATACAATATTTGTACTTCTGTGTCTGGTTTATTTCACTTAGAATAATGTGTTCAAAGTTCATTTATGTTGTAGCGTGTATCAGAATTTCCTTCCTTTTTGAGGCTAAATAATATTCCATTGTGTGTATACACCACATTTTTTTTTTTTTTTTTTTTTTTGCGGTATGCGGGCCTCTCACCACTGTGGCCTCTCCCGTTGCGGAGCACAGGCTCCGGACGTGCAGGCTCAGCGGCCATGGCTCACGGGCCCAGCCGCTCCGCATCATGTGGGATCTTCCCGGACGGGGGCACGAACCCGTGTCCCCTGCATCGGCAGGCGGACTCTCAACCACTGCGCCACCAGGGAAGCCCATACACCACATTTTTTTTATCCATTCATTTGTTGGTGGACATTTGGGTTGTGTCCACTTTTGGCTATTGTGAATAATGTTGCTGGGAACCTTGGTGTACTTGTTTAAAAGGAGCAATCTAATAACTTATTTAGCATATATAGCTAGGAGCAGAATTGCTGGGTCACAGGATATTTGCAATCTTATCTAACCAAGTATTTCCAGATGGTTCACCAGAATGGCTGGACCAGCCTACATTCTCAACAGCAGTTCATGAGACACCCCCGCCCTTCCCACCAACACTGATATCCAGCTTTCTAATTTTTGCCAGTCTAATAGCTGTGAAGTAATACCTATTTCTCTGATTACCAGTCTCCAGGGTTTAAAATCTATCTCATGTTTAGAAAACCATAATTCAAAAAGAGTCATGTGCCAAAATGTTCATTGCAGCACTATTTACAATAGCCAGGACATGGAAGAAACCTAAGTGTCCATCAACAGATGAATGGATAAAGAAGATGTGGCACATATTTACAATGGAATATTACTCAGCCATAAAGAGAAACGAAATTGAGTTATTTGTAGTGAGGTGGATGGATCTAGAGTCTGTCATACAGAGTGAAGTAAGTCAGAAAGAGAAAAAAATACTGTATGCTAACACATATATATGGAATCTAAGAAAAAAAAAAAAAAGGTCATGAAGAACCTAGGGGTAAGATGGGAATAAAGACACAGACCTACTAGAGAATGGACTTGAGGATATGGGGAGGGGGAAGGGTAAGCTGGGACAAAGTGAGAGAGTGGCATGGACATATATACACTACCAAACGTAAAATAGATAGCTAGTGGGAAGCAGCCGCATAGCACAGGGAGATCAGCTCGGTGGTTTGTGACCACCTAGAGGGGTGAGATAGGGAGGGTGGGAGGGAGGGAGACGCAAGAGGGAAGAGATATGGGAACATATGTATATGTGTAACTGATTCACTTTGTTATAAAGCAGAAACTAACACACCATTGTAAAGCAATTATGCTCCAATAAAGATGTTAAAAATAATAATAATAAATAAAATTGATCTCATGTTTAAAGACCTTCAGAGGAAGCTCTGTGGACACTCCCCACCATCTTCTGCCCTAGTGTTTAACCAGTTCATGGTTAAGAAACTGTTCTAACCAAAATCTTTCTTGCTGCTCATGAACTCAGCTCTTCGTCTGTTTGTTTTAATTAAAAATGGCATAGGAGGGAGCCCTTTGCTTTCCACAATCTCATTTTGGACCATTTTCTTTTTCAGCCTCTAACCTCAGTAGAAACCTTCCCAGAATTCACCACCCAGGTCTCAGACACCCCCCAGTCTCTGCTAGGGGTGACCATGGAAACCAGCTCTGAGTGCAGTAGCTCAGAGATGGACAGGGGGGCTTCCTTCAAATGCAAGCAGCAGCAGATGCCTTGGCACCTCATCCAGGAAAAATTGTCAAACAATTCTCTGCCTACGAAATCCCAGAGCTTCTCAAGGAGTCTGAATCCAAGCTGGACTTTGCTAAAGAATGGCATGAAGAAGCAGCATCCCGTGTCAGAGCTGTTCGCCAGGGTTCCACTGAGGGAGAAGCTGTCCTTGTTCCCAGGTCACTACAGCCCAAAGCTGGTGCTGAGTGACAAGTCACGTGAGTGCCAGTGTGTACAGGGATGTGCGAAGAGCTTAGGGGATGGAGAAACCAACAGAACCTGTCCTAATCTTGGGGAGTGCCCCATCTGAGGGGGGCTGTATTCCCTGCCTTCAGGGAGACCCCAGTCTGATGGTGGAGACATAGTTTTTGTTCTTAGGGAGTCTCTAGTCTTATTGGGAAAGCAAAAAAATGATAAAAGTAGAGCTATGTCTAAGTACCCTCTTCAATCTTTCCTGTTCTCATTCAGATGAGGCCCACTCAACTAAGCCTGTACAAGTTGGGCGTGTTAAGTTTGAAAAAAAAACAACAACAACAGGGAAGAGAAACTGTTTGGAGGAAAGGCACAGTGGCTGATTCTGATGCAGCAGCTTCCGCCAATTTTCAGTGGGAGACCCTAGTGGGAGGTGGCCTTCGCCAGGAATTTGTGCTGAGTCCAGCAGCACAGACGGATGATGCCAATGCCTTTGCCTTTCCAGAAAACCCCTCCCTGCCCCGGGAGTGCTGCTTCTGCGGCCGAAGCTCTGGCGAGAAGAAGCAGCTGGATGTGCCCTCCCTCCTCCTCTTGCAGAATTCTCACAGCCATGCTGTTTCCCTGAAGGACCTGCTGGTGGTTGCCACTGCAGCCCGACTGGATCCGAGGCCTGGCAGAAGCCATACAGGTGCTGTGCGAGACCGGTGTACACAGGATCAGGAAGCGTACAGCCACTGCCTGACCTCTGGCCGAAGAGGATGTGAGAGGAACTAGGTAGGCCCACCCATATTCCCTTCATGTGTCTGGTGCACTGGCAGGCACTGTACATATACTTCTAGAACGTTGGGTAGGTAGGTGGACTGATAGATCCATAAATACATACAGGTAAGTAGACAATTAAGACTTAACCTCAGTCAAAATGTGACCCCCTTGCAATGTATATATCTGCTATGACTGATCCGGCCCCGCTGCTTTAGGTACACTTAGCCTTGTCTTCCACTCATGGGTGAAATTGAGACAGTCGCTGATGTCGGTCCCGTAAGTAGAACCAGGCCAACCGTGAGGGGTTGATTTCCACACCTTTCGTGCTCTGCCAGCCTGGCCTAGGTCCAGGTCACTTGCCCTGAGAGCTGGCCCTGTGATGGAGTGTACTGAGGGCACGGAACACCAGGATGGTGGCGTCTGAGAAGATCTGGAAACAAAGACCCTTAAGCTTTGATTCCACTGTGTAAAAGGACCAAAGAGATAGCAAGGGAGCCCTCTGTCAGAAAGTTAGTGCTTCTAAAGGAAGGGGATATGTAAAAACTTAGGAGAACTCTACAACGTAGTATTGCCTGTGGTGGAGGGATCTGTGCTGCTCGGCGGATTATGGAAGGAGATACATTTTAATCACCTCCCTCACTCCTGCCAGCCACCTACAGCAGACTGTGACCAGACAGTCTGCCCTGACCCCCTCGTGACCTGGAGCTCACACTGCAGAAGGGCTGGCGAGTGAACATCAGCCCATAGGGATCACTTTGGGTGCTCATAAAAATGCATATTCCAAGGCCTGCTCCTGGAAATTCTTACTCAGCAGGTCCTACTGGGGGCCCAGGAACCTGCATTTTAAGAAGCTCCTCTAGGTGATTCTGTTGGTCCTCTTACCACCATCAGAGAAAAACTGGGCCTGGTGTTTCCCAAACTTCCCAGATGATATGAATCACATGGGGCTCCTTGTTAAGCCTGTCGTTTCCAAGGCCACACCTCTGGAAATCCTGACACAAGAGATCTGGGACAGGCCACTGAGAATTTGCCTGTCAAGGAAGTATCTCAGGTGTGGTAGTGAACACTGTCCTGTGTTTAGACCCAGGTCTGGGCAGAGGAACCTGTGATGGCCAGGCCTGACCTGTGGGCCTGTGATAGGAACAAAACTCCCCAGTCCTGATGGGGCTCAAACCTACCCCCACTGTCTTCGGTTCGTAATTTTCCAGAATTTTAAGTTATTTATGCTCCTACTTTTAAAAAGGGGGATCATGTAGCAGATTACAATAAAAACTTGTATTTAATATGACTGTTAAAATGAAGTTATAATGATCAGAAGCCACACAGGGACAGGGAAGAGATAATTATATTGAAAGGATGTGATAAAGTGCTTCCCGTAATGACCATTGAATTTGGCTCTAGACAGAAAAAGCCAAACATAGCATTCTGTTTTGGACTTTGTGGTCTCCCCAGTCAGAATAGAGACTCCTTAAGGACATGGACTATGCCTCCACCATCGCACTGGGGTCTCTCTGAAGGCAGGGGCTTCATCCTCCCACCCCCACCCCACACTGAGCTCTTGGACATCCCTGTACACACTGGCACTCACATGACCGGTCACTCAGCACCAGCTTTGGGCTGTAGTGAGCTGGGAACAAGGACAGCTTCCCCCTCAGTGGAACCTTGGCGAACAGCTCTGACACGGGATGCTGCTTCTTCATGCCGTTCTTTAGCAAAGTCAGCTTGGGTTCAGACTCCTTGAGAAGCTCTGGGATTTTGTAGGCAGAGAAGGTTTCGATATTTTCATATCGAAAATATGAGTAAAGATAAGTTTACTCATCTAGTAAATAGGTGATTCTTTAGGGGAGACTTCCTTCCCTGCCTCTAATTTCTAAGAGCAGTTTGTCATGTGGTCGCTTGCTATTATAGACTTACTACCATCCATGGTGGATAATGGCTGAAGGTATTGACATGTTTTCTAATGAATATTAATGATGGTAAAATTTACCCTTTTTTTGGTAGCGTACTTTCTAGGCTCCAGCACTCCTCTAAATATATATATATTATCTAATTTAATTATAATCATAACTGTACACTTTAGAAAAGAAAAAACTGGGGCTCAAAGAGCATAAGGCTTAACATTCAGGAGGTTCCACGGTGGTGGAGGAAGGATTTGAGTCAGACGTTGCCGATTCCCAGCCCTCGAGCTCTTAAAGCTACACTATTGTTCTTTCAAATGGCATTTTTAATATTAGCCTTCAGTTAGAGCTGAGGGAATAATAAATGGCTCTTTCGTGAAGGCATTTCTGTAGGAAGTAGTGATGACCAAGGCCAAGCAGGGCTTCCTAGAATACCATGTGGTGTCACCAGATCTCAGAGCTGGTCCTCTGCTTTTGGATCAAATAATGGCTTCTAAAAATTCCCAACTAGCCGGATTGCAAAGGACTGACACATACAAATCTGATTATGTACAGCAGAATGCCTGTCAACACACTGATTTACAAATGGAGCAGGATGTGGTGTGAGAATAGGGCTTCTGCATAATAAATAATGGTTGGGGCTTCCCTGGTGGCGCAGTGGTTGAGAGTCCGCCTGCCGATGCAGGGGACACGGGTTCGTGCCTGGGTCCGGGAAGATCCCACATGCCGCGGAGCAGCTGGGCCTGTGAGCCATGGCTGCTGAGCCTGCGCGTCCGGAGCCTGTGCTCCGTGGCGGGAGGGGCCACAGCAGTGAGAGGCCCGCATAACGCAAAAATAAATAAATAAATAAATAAATAAATAAATAATGGTTGAATGAAAGAGGGAAAGAGCAGAACAGAAGTCCAAATTATGGATCCTGGGCTTTCTTGGTAGGTGTAATGATAAAATCTCCCACATCAAGTTTATGTACCGTATCTCATATAATCCTCAGGTCAGTGCTGTGAGTTTGGCAAGGCAGACATTATTCCTTTATCCTCAAATTGCAGATGAAGAGAATCAAGGTTCGGGGACATTAAATGATTTGCCCAAACTCACATGAGTGGTGGGCTCTGGACAACATAGCCTGATATTTCTTCCCCTTTACCACTCTGCCATGAACTTAGATCGCATCCTGACCCATCCTGAGGAATGGACCCCTGACAATTTCCTCCATTTTTCTGCTTAAATCTCTATGATCTCATCATCCTTTCTTGGGATCCACTTTCATAGTGAGTGGGCCACTTATTTAGGGGATAAATAGGCCATTTTGTAGGATTTTCAGGATGATTTAAAGCTTGCTAAAGCAGGGTGCCGGGCACCCTACTGAATAAGTAGCTGCAATGATGATGATGATTGATGTTGATGGTGATGATGATACTGTGCTCATGGTGTTGAGCCCAGCACTCTGGACACTTGCTTTTGGTGTACTAAAAGCTTTGCATACAGTATCTCAATCCTCAAAGCAGCCCTTTGTGGTAAGTACTGTTGTTATTCTCTTTTTTCAAATGAGGAGACCAAGGTTTAGAGAAGTTAAGTAACGTGCCCAAGGGCACATAGATACCACGAGCTAAGTTTGTACTCTGAACTGCTACCGCTTGTTGTCTGTGGCCAGCTTTTAAATGATCCATATCAAATGTTTGGGGCTGTAAGGATACAGGAAGATGAATGTTGTATAGGAGATCAGCTCGGTGCTTTGTGACCACCTAGAGGGGTGGGATAGGGAGGGTGGGAGGGAGACGCAAGAGGGAGGCGATATGGGGATATACGTATACGTATAGCTGATACACTTTGTTATACATCGGAAACTAACACAACATTGTAAAGCGATTATACTCCAACAAAGATGTTAAAAAAAAATAAAGTTTCTGGTTACTGTGGATGTGAATCACCTGAGTGCCTCCTGACCCATTAGATAGGAATGATGACGATGAGTTAATTGGCTGGAATATTCTAGAAGCCATTTTAAAGGAAAATCTAAGAAAAATCTTTTTTTCTTTTCTCTTTCCAGAATCAGACTGGATCTCTGCCACTGTGTCCCTTTCCTCCTCTTACTCCCAGGAAATGATTTGTTTCTTCCTACAGTGTCTACAATGCCCATAGAAGCAACTGAGTTTTATTTCCTCATCTAGACATCCTGGTCTTATGACTACCACCCATTAGCACCCTGAGGCTAATAGCCTTGACTTTTGTGCCCCCCCCACCACCCCCCCCCCCCGTTAGCTTACAGTGCTGGAGGACCATGACTTCTGGGAGTTACTGGTGCTGCCCAGGACACACCCCAGTTGCCCCACTAGTGACATTCCTGTGGGTCCCGCATAGAGCACTGTCATCCAGAACACTCCCAAGGACAGAGCAACACGAAGGGAGGAGAGCTGCAGAGAAGGACTCACAATTTCCAGGAGCCCAAAGCCCTCAGGGCACCAACAGGCCAGTGTCAGTTTGTCTTCAACTCCAGAGAGAAAAGACAGAAGGCTAAGCTTGATGGAGAACTCTGAGCCCTGAGTAAGGGAGTTGAGGCAGTTGTAACTTCATCAGGTAAAGCCCAGACCTCCTCCTATGCCAGCACCTCAGTGTGCAAACATCTTCTGCCTATCTCCCTTACCAGCCTAACTCAAATTGCTGATGAAGACAGAGGTGAGGTGAGAGTACCCTGTCTGCAGGTGTTTCTCCCACTGACCTGCAGAAATGATGCATCTTCCCCTCGAGTGTGCGTTAATCAAATAAACTGCCATGCTCCATGCCAGGATGAGCCGCCTGAACCAGAGTGAGAATGGGAAGGGGCGGGTGGGAGAGAGTTCTGAGCGCCTCTCATTAAGAGAGCCCCAGATGTGTCAGGAGGCTCTGAAGAATTCTTTTGGATGAGTGGTCTTCAATAAGCCGTGTCCTCCTTGCTGGGAGCCCGCAGCCTGAGGTGGCCCTTTTGGGGACACCATGGCTGCCATGTCTCTGGCTAGCATAGGGCCTGGCTAGACTCGAGGCGTAACATCTCAGTTTGTCCGCCAGCTCATTCTCTACCCTGTCCAGGAATGTGAGCCAGGAGTTTTGCCTCACTTGCTCTTCCTGAGTTAGATCTCTGGGATGAGCTTTAGAGGAGGAGTATGGAGCAGAAGAGGAGGGAGAAGGGTGAGGTCTGAAGTCAAGCATCTGCTTTGCAATGTTGACTCGCTTTGCTTGATGGATTCCCAATGGGATGAATTTCTGGCCTCAAGGATGTCAGGGGATTCTGAGATTACCCTTCAGGCAAAAGACTTTAATTATCCAAGATATTGAATGGAGAAGTTAGGCTCTAGCCATTTGTGTCCAGCTGTGAAACACATACAAAGACACACCACCTTTATCCCGACCTAGGCCTGATTATCAAGGACTCCTGGTAGAGGGTTCTTTTTAGTAGTAATTCAAGGCCCACCTGAATACCAGAAGAAGGAAGCCCTGGTTACCACTGGGCAGGCTAGTAAAAGCTTAACTGTCACCTCACCCCCTTTCACCAGCCCTTTCCTGATGCCACTGTCACTATCAGATTGCCATAGATCATAGTCTGGCCCAGACAAAAGATGTAAGACTTGCTGAAATGGGGCTTCCTGGAAGCTCTGTATCTTTCCCCTTTTCTCCCTAGTCACCAGCCCCAGCCACTCAAGGTTCCTGAGCTGATAAAAAGGAAGTCTCTTAATAAGGTGAAGTCAGAATTATTTGTCTTTCTAAGGGACAATTTTGATCCTAGAGACAGGGTCGGCTTCCTGGGCATGCAGTCTGTGCAGTCACCCAGGGCTCCACACTAGGAAGGGCCTTGCGTTTGGTTTAATGCTCTGCCGTTACCATCTTGAAATGCTGAATAAGTTTTCAGTGAGGAGTCCTGTATTTTCATTTGGCACTGGGTCCACCAAATTAGGTAGCTGGTCCTGCCTATAGAGACTGTAACGGCTCTGAGTTGTCCAATGAGAAGGCAAAACAGTAGTCTGCCTGTCTAGCCCCACCCGCCTCCTGCCTGGGGCTATGCAGAGCAGCTGTCTGCTGAATGCTCATGGGGGACAAAAGACGCTTGTGGTGGTCCTTGCCTCCATGGAGTGCACAGTCGGGTAAGACAGGTCCACGGAGAACTAGCCTGAGTGAAGTGCCGCTGAAAAAGAGCATCGGTGGATGAGAAGGAAACGCTCTCACACCCAGCTGCGAGGATCAAGTCTGCTTCAATAGAAGAGGTGATACTTGAGGTGACAGAAAAAGATAAATGGACTGTTTTTTATTAAAAAGATTTTTAATGTAAGAAAATTTTCCATTTCAGCGATGATTTATTTGCCTTTGCATGAAGTTTTGTATAAAAATTTAAGTTCAAAAAAATTTAGGTTCAAATCCCTTTCTCCTACAAAATTTTCTTTTAGGACTTAGGGGGCGTGGGTTCAACCCCTGGTTGGGGGAGTTCTGCATGCCGCGCATGTGTGGCAAAAAACAAAGCAAAACATTTTTTAAAAATTGATGTATATAGTTGGCATACAATATTATATCAGTTTCAGGTGTACAACATAGTGGTTCAATGTTTACACACATTATGAATTGATCACCACCATAAATGTAGTAACCATCTGTCACCAAACAAAGTTATTACAATATTATTAACTACACACCCTATGCTGTACATCACATCCCTGTGATTTATTTATTTTATAACTGGAAGTTTGTTTCTCTTAATCCCCTTCATCTATTTAGCCCAACTTCCTCCCCTCTGGTGAACACCAGCATGAGTCTGTTTCTGTTTTATTTTGTTTGTTCATTTGTTTTGTGTTTTAGTCTACATATAAGCGAAAAAAATTGGTATTTGTCTTTGACTTATTTCACTTAGCATAATACTCTCTAGAATAGGGAGGGTGGGAGGGAGGGAGACACAAGAGGGAAGAGATATGGGAACATATGTATAAGTGATTCACTTTGTTATAAAGCAGAAACTAACACACCATTGTAAAGCAATTATACTCCAATAAAGATGTAAAAATAATAATAATACTCTCTAGAACTATCCATGCTGTCACAAACGGCGAGATTTCGTTCCTTTTTATGGCTAGGTAATATTCCATTGTGTATGTATACCACATCTTCTTCATCCATTTATCTATCGATGGACACTTAGGTTGCTTCCATAACTGTCCTATTGTAAATAATGCTGCAATGAACATAGGGGTGCATATATCTTTTCTAATTAGTGCTTTCATTTTCTTTGTATAAATACCCAGAAGTGGAATTTCTGGATCATATGGTAGTTTTACTTTTAATTTTTTTTTTTTTTTTTTGCGGTACGCGGGCCTCTCACCGTTGTGGCCTCTCCCGTTGCGGAGCACAGGCTCCGGATGCACAGGCTCAGCGGCCATGGCTCACGGGCCCAGCCGCTCCGCGGCATGTGGGATCCTCCCGGACTGGGGCACGAACCCGCGTCCCCTGCATCGGCAGGCGGACTCTCAACCACTGCGCCACCAGGGAAGCCCTACTTTTAATTTTTTCAGTGACCTCTGCACTGTTCTGCATAGTGGCTGCACCAATTTATGTTCCCATCAACAGTGCACGAGGATTCCCTTTTCTCCACATCCTCACCAACACTTGCTATTTGTCATCTTTTTGATAGTAGGGACCCCGACAGGTGTGAGGTGATCTCTCATTGTGGTTTTTCTTTGCATTTCCCTGATGATTAGTGATGCTGAACATCTTTTCATTTGTCGGCCATCTGTGTGTCTTTCTTTGGAAAAATGGCTATTCAGGTCCTCTGCTCATTGTTTTAAATTGGATTGTTTGGCTTTAAAAAAAATTCCTATTGAGTTGTGTGCTATTTCTTTATATATTTTGGATATTAACCCCTTACTGGATATATCATCTACACATATCTTCTCCGTATAAATAGGATTTTTTAAAAGGGTATATGAGGTGTGGGACTGAGGTATAAAGTCCTGGAAGAAAATAAAAACAACCCTGAAAATGATTAAGAAGTAAGGTCTAGTCCAATTTGGCTGGATCAGAAAGGAAAAATTGGGAGATGACGATAGAAAGATAGTTTAAAAGAAGACATTGGAGACCCAGGTGCTCTTTGTTTATGTTGTCGTTATTGTACCCTTCGTGATGGTGGACCTGTTTGTGTGGCTGTCTCTCCACTGCACGGTACCATGTCTTCACTTCTTTGTATCCCCTGCTTTCAGCCTGGTGCTTAGGACATAATTGGATTCGGTAAATACTTGCTGAATGAATTGATATCGTGAAGAGTCTAAAATGTTATCCTGGGAGGTGTTGACCTAATTCAGTGGGCAGTGGGAAATCACTGAAGGTTTTTGAATGGAAGAGAGACTTTATTAAGTGTTAGAAAGGTGAATCTCATAGTAGATGGTAGAATGGAGGATTGGCAAGGGAAGAGAACAAAGGTGGGAGAGAGATTAGGAGGCTCATTACCATGACCCAGATTTCGAGCCCTTGCAGCCCCTATCAGGATGGCTGACTGTGGGAAAGAAAGGGAGACAGGTGAGAAAAACATTGTCGAGCTTGGACATAGCAGCTGAATGAATGGAGGGGAAAAGGAAAAGAGAACAAGAAAGATGGTTTCAAAAGAACCGAGTCCCTCGAAAGAAAATAGGAATTTTGGGAGAAGGAGCTTTGGGGGAGGGAGATCAGGGTCATTGTTTCATAAAGCAGACGGATGAGTTTCTGTCTCCAGATGGATTTAAAAGAGCAGCACTGAAGGAAACATTTCCAAATACAAAAGTGATTTCCTAAAGACAAAATTGTTAAATGTAGCCATGTTGGACTGGGTAGGTCCTCCAGGCTCAGAACTGGGTAGGTTCTCCCGGCAGCTTAAAAGATCTTTGTGCCCCCACCCATCACACGAAAGTGGTCAGTCTGGCTGGGGTGAGGGGGGCTGTTGACCTGGATTTAGAAAGCTCCCTCAGAGCGTCCAGAGAACAGCCAAGTTTGGGAATCACTTACCTGGCTCATCCCACTGGACGGCCCCAGCCCACCTCAAACAGCCTGGGTAGCTCTCCCTAGCCTTAAAAGAGCCATTTCAGATTCCAGTTTTCCCTCCACCCTGGCAGGGAGTGTGAGGCAGGCAGACTGGCAGCTGTTCCAGCGTCCTCCCCCACCCATACTGACTGATTACATGAGCCCAATGTAATCATTCACAACCCTTGTCTTCACAGCTGGCATATCACTTAGCTTAATTACAGCACACAGTGGCATTTCAACTCGAGGAATCTAAAAAGGCAATAAAAGGGGTTTTGCAAATTGTTAGGAAGGCAATGAAGACCTTGAAACTGCAATTTACTAAGCATTGCTTTCAATTATTTTGCATTCTCCAGCCATGACTCTTGTTATTAACCAGCAGCCTGGGAAAGCAGATCAGGCCATGTGTCCTGTGGAGGGTATTTAACGTCTCCTGAGAACGCGCTGTGTGCTGGAGAGGTGGTGAGAAGCTCCGGGAGCCGCCTTGAGGTGGGAGGGGATTGTTCGGAGCATGTGTTTCTCCCACCAGGCACCTACTAATCCTGCTTCCGCCATGACTCTCCCGAACCATGGGCCCTGACTGGTCTGGGGTGGTCTTCATCAAGCCCCCTCTTCCTCTTTATTCCTGAATATCTACTGTCCCCAAAAAGCATGAGGAAAGAAAGCAAAATCTAGGATTTAGTTTTAAAAATCTAGATTTGGTGCTTGGTGTCTTCAGCTCTCTGTCTGACTTCTTTTGCTGACTTATTTCCTGGCTCCTCTTAATTCTTGAGTATGTACTACTTGGGCAGCCATTTTATTTTATTTTTTGAATTTTATTTTATTCTTTTATACAGTAGGTTCTTATTAGTTATCCATTTTATACATATTAGTGGATACATGTCAATCCTAACCTCCCAGTTCATCCCACCACCGCCACCCCCCGCCACTTTCCTCCCTTGGTATCCATACGTTTGTTCTCTACATCTGTGTTTATATTTCTGCCCTGCAAACCGGTTCATCTGTACCATTTTTCTAGGTTCCACATATATGCGTTAATATACAATATTTGTTTTTCTCTTTCTGACTTACTTCACTCTGTATGACAGTCTCTAGATCCATCCACGTCTCTACAAATGACCCAATTTCATTCCTTTTTATGGCTGAGTAATATTCCATTGTATACATGTACCACATCTCCTTTATCCATTCATCAGCCATTTTAAAGGGAAAGACTATGGTGTCTCTCTAACACCCTGCTTCCCCAAGCCTAGGAGTCTTAGTAATGATAATAAAAAGGGACCCTGCCCATCTGAGAAAGGGGCGGAAGCAGCAGGAAGTCCAAGCAGGCACTGAGCTTCCCTTGCTATGAGCAACATTGGTCAGCATGATAATTGGGAGCAGAATGCCCGCTGCCTCCTCAGTCATGCCAGGCCGGAGAGCAAACACCCAAATCCTGCTAGCAAACCAAGCAGGGTCGTCACAACGTGGCCAAAGCAAACAGGAGCTGAGGCAGCCCACTGTGATGGACTCTCACTTCCCCTTGGATCTGGTAGAGGGTGAGACTGATGCAGCCAAACCCAGGTGTCAGGGCATCAAGTAGCCATGGGGACACTCATATCCATCCCCAGGCTGGGGCACAAGCTGGACCCTTGCTCTCCTTGCCATGATCCCCTTTGAATTTGGCACAGGCCAAGGAAAGTCTGATAATGATCAAGCATGTTCACATGTATTACTTTGTTTGTTCTTCACAGCAGTCTTGTAGATCAGTATTATCCCCATCTTGCAGATGAGAAAACTGAGGCTAGGGGACATCAAAGACAAAGAGCCTGGACTTTGCCTCAGGGCCTCTGACTCAGTGTCTGCTGCACTTCTCATCCCCTCTGCCTTTCCACCCCAAACTCTCCCATGTCAGTTCCCAGTCCCATCACTGGCAGAGCTCCCACACTCTAAGCGGGACTTGAGTTCTTTCTTTCCATTTATGAGAAAGTGAGCAGCCGCTCAAAGGAGGGAGAGGGGGTTCTTTTTGTTTTTATATTAGGAAAGATTCTGTCTGCCACACCCACCAACACAAACGGAAGCCCAGTGAGATGAATTTGTTTACAGATATTTTCAGTTATTTGGATATTTCAATAGTGTTTCTGACCCCCACCCCTTATTTAAACAGGAAAGATCTGAATCAAGATCTCTGGTTTTCATGTTAAAATTTGGTTGTGTTTGGACATCGTCTGAATAGACCCTCTTCTGACTTGCAGCCTCTTGGTGTCTCTAGGGCCCAATGAAAATTCATATCCCTTGCCACCTGGTTGGGAAATTTATATTTCACGGAGAGTTGCACAGTAGCTATATTCATATCTAATGGAGGCACTGGGCTCCTATTGAGAAAAGAAAAGCCAGCTGTTGGGATGGCTGTTTCCTTCTGGGTCCCCATTCCTCAGCAGATTCCCTGGTTATTTGAAATTTCCTGATTATTTTTCCAACATGACTGTTTGAGGGGAAGGAGGGACAGGAGGAAGAAAGAGAAATCGTTCATTGGACTCGGACCCTGTAACCAGTCCTTTTCCCCCTAACATTTTCATTTGCTCTTCTTCTGGGAACCCTGCAGGGAAAAGCCACTGTCAGAAGGGGTCCGGGAAAGTGGAGGTGGAGGGCGTGATTGGAGCAAGTCCTCCATCCCCTTCTCTGGAGAGAAGACTTAGAAGGCAGAGTGGGGCTGGGGGTCCCCAGGAGAGAGCGAGGTCTGTGCGGAGCTGGTTTGGAGCTTCTGTTGGAGAAGGTGCGGCCCCGGAAAGGCGCATCAGGGCGAATTTGCCGGTAACTGGAGATTAGGACACGCGGAGTAAAAACCTCGCTCCCCACCACCCAGACCCGAAGCGCGGTTGCAAGCAACCCAAGCAGTACGACTGATTTGGGGCGCTGAGCCCCGCACTCCCCAGCGGGGAAAAATCGCGGGTGGACCATTACTCCCAGCCTGCTTCCCCGACACCGAGCCTCACGCGCGCTGTCCGGCCGAGCGCATCAGGGCTCCGGCGCCGGACCGGGCGGGCAAAAGGGCTCCCCGCAGAGAAGCCAGGCCTTCGCCCCAGCGGGGTCGGAGGAGGATCTGTCGGGGCCGGAAGCAGGACAGAGGTTGGGGGAACTGTGCCTGAGCTCCCGCTGAAAACGCTCATGGCAGGGCCGGAAAGCCGGTTACCAGGCGCTTCCCTTTCGCTCCTCTCCCGGCTTCGCCCCACAAAGCCGGAGAAGTAAAGTCGACTCCCCAGAGGCGTGAAATTGGCTTCCTCCGGTACGGACTTGAGAATCCGAATCAGTACGCATCGCTGCTGTTTATTTAACAAATATGATGTTCCAGACCCAGGGGCAAAGCACATAATGAGCTTTATTATCCCCCAAACCACCTGATAAGGGGGCTACTATCCTCATTTACAGATGAGAAAACTGAGCCTGAGAAGCAGAGTAAACGAATACGCGTCAGATTCAAGATTGAACAGTCCATGTCTCCAAAGCCAGGGGAGACCTTGGACTCCTGGACCACCACTGCTTGAACTTACACTTCAGGCTTGGAATTAGTTTCTAGTGTTTAGATCTCGTGCTCCCACGCAGGAAACAGAGCTTGGACATTCCAGCGTGGTCACCTCCGTTCCGTTGCTGCTCCCATAAGGACTCCCATGAAGACAGGGTGGGAATGGGCAACCTCAACCTCAGAACTGGGCTTAGTTACATCCAAGTTATACTCTAGAGAAGTTTCAAGGAAGGTCTTCTGATGTCCTAAACCCAAGGAGAGCTTTCAGCCCGGCTGTTCTCCTGACTTATTTTCAGCCTCGGAGTAAAACGCAGACTGTTAGGGGTGTCTCTGCCCATGGTAGCTGTGATTTACTAGCATCTGTCTCTTCCCAGAGCCATTGGTTCTCTTGATGTGGTGGGCTACAGCCTGGACACCAGAAGAAAGGGAACTGAGCTCTCTCCCTTTCCCTCCCTCCCTCCTTTCCTTCCTTCCTTCCTCCCTCTCTGGGGGCTGTGGAGAAGAGTGGAGTTGGATGTTACTTTTCCTTTAATTCACTTCTCAGTCATTCTAGTCACTCGGCTGGGACTAGACAGAGGGCGAGTGGCTCAGGGTTTTTCTGGGACTCATGTAATTGGGGCCTTAGCAAGGTCTGAGAGGAAGCTGAGGCTGGTGGGATATTTTTGCTGACGCAAAGTCCTCGGCTATACCGTGTTGATATGATTCCAGCATCAACACCGTAGCTGTTAGTATCATCCCTCTTTTACAGACGAGAAGGTTATGCTCGGGGAGATGAAGACTCTTGCTGAAGCTGGTGGTGAGAGGGATCCGGGTCTGTGCTGGATCTGTTTGACCTCACAGCTTCTCCCTACTCTGCCCATGGCCCAAGAATGACTTTGAATTGAGAGTCAAAACAGGCTCCCTCCACATCATCTTCAACATTAAAAATGATAATCATAGTAACTATGTTCTTAAAGTTTAGTGACCAAGTCCCTCCCCAAACAGTGAGGATTTCCTCTTGTTGGGTATGTGCCCTTAACCTTTCACAGATGCCCAGTGTCCCTTCAAAAGGATGTCCTTTGAGGGATGGGAATCCAGCTGGTACCTGCCAGCTCTTTCCTGCTCCCCCCAACCCCCAAGGCTGGAACCATTTTCAAAGTCCCACTTCTGAGGCCCTAGAGAACCAATTCTTTTTTTTCTGATCATGTTAATTTATTAGTGGACCCTCACTTTTTTTTTAACATCTTTATTGGGGTATAATTGCTTTACAATGGTGTGTTAGTTTTTGCTTTATAACAAAGTGGATCAGTTATACATATACGTATGTTTCCATATCTCTTCCCTCTTGCATCTCCCTCCCTCCCACCCTCCCTATCCCACCCCTCCAGGCAGTCACAAAGCACCGAGCCGATATCCCTGTGCCATGCGGCTGCTTCCCACTAGCTATCTACCTTACGTTTGTTGGTGTATATATGTCCATGCCAATTCTTTATCTAGCTGGAGAGAAACAATGCCCCCATGGGATGCTCCTTCTTCGGCCTCGAGCAGGCAGCCAGGCTACCCTCAAGGAAGGCCGCCACTGGATTCTTGGCAGGAGAAAGAGAGAGAGGATCTCAGAAACTTCCCTCGTCTCAGTCTCTCTCTTTCCTCCCTCCCTCTCCCAGCCACCCCCTCGCTTTCTTGTCCCACCAGTTTTCAAAGTGGAGAGGATGTTTACCCTCTGGAGTGTGGCCGGGATGGCGCTGAGGTCAGAAGCCTGATTCACCGCAGGGAGGCACACGAGCCCGGCCCCCAGCCAACGGCCCCGAGCTCGGCAGAGGGTGAGGAAATCCAGCCTTGGAAACCCCACACAGCCCTGCCAATGACTTGCGTCTGTGACTCCCCAGCCTCCCAGGCATCCCTCTAGCGACCCGGCCCTTCCTCCCAAGCCCGCCTGCTAAGCCCGGATGCTCGCTCAAGCGTGGGAGGACTCCGAGGGGCGCTCCCAGACCCAGTCGCTGTCAGAATTGAGGGCTCTAGAGAGGACGTTCTCATAATCCACCCCACCTCACCCACAGTTTACTTTAAGACTTTCCTGGCTTGTCTGGTGCATCCCTGTCCAATGGCTAGAGATTTCTGCTCACCTCCCCCCCACCTACCCCACCCCCCAACCTAGCTGAGCGACTCTTCTTTGCCCTTGGAGAGAAGGAGCCAGGAGGCGGGGTAAACTCACGAACTTGCACCGTCCCAAAGGCCAGGGGTTGGGGATTCAAAGGGTTTGGAAGTGAATCTCAGGATGCGGGGAGGAAGGGGTAGCAGCCTCCCAGCTCTTCTAGTCCATGACCTCCGAGGAATGGCTTCCCGCTTCAGAACCCAGAAGGGGTTGATATGTCACCAGCTACCCCGTTCCTCCCACCTGGAGGCTCCAGGATGGACTGTCCCCTAGCCCAGCCAGCCGCCACGTCCCGAGTGGGGTCAGCGTCCTCACCTGTGCAGCTCCACCCCGGGCCCTGTCTGCCCGAGCATGTCGCCTCGGCCCCCGCCTGACCCCGACCCACTGATAAGTCCCCAGACGGCCAAACATCGTTAACTTCTTTGCCTTTCTAGACTTCTCTGCCTGTCCTTTCCACGAGCCCGGCTGAGGGCTCAGCTGGTGAGTCTGCACTTCCCCCAGGGGCTGGACTCCGGTGCACCACGCTTTTGGCCTTTCCCCCCACATCCCCTCCCCCATCCTCATGCTTCAGGACCCGGAGCCAGCTTTCTGTGAAACACGGTTGGTCTAAAATAGGGTTCCTTCACCCTCTGTCTCGCCACAAGTCCCCTTGTCTGTGTAGATTCTGTCTCAGAAGAGCTCCAGGGAACAGTAAAAATTAAGACAAAGAAAGGAGAAATTGATGTCAGAGTGTCAATAATGATTTCAGAAACTGAAGCTTAAAACCCCTCTCAGCTCCACCTTGAACTTGGCGGGGGCGGGGGGGAGTGAAAAGGATTGGACTGTCCACTGGGACTACATAACCACCAGATAATGTTCTTGCTTTCTCAGTTTCCTTTGCTTTTTGAAATTTTGCTCACACACACACACACACACACACGAAAAGGGAATTACGCTAATAGGAGACCGTCTGCATCAAAACAACCAGTTGCTGGGAAACATCAGGATGCTGGTGGTTTCCCCCGGTATCACAGGAGCATGGACAAAGCCCGTGTGGGTCATGGCCCCAGGTTCGCAGACCCTCTGTCCAGGGTGGAGGGAGCCACCGTTACAAAGCTGGGTCTTCTCGCCGCAGCTGCGTGCTTCAAGCACCCCGACTGCCACCAGCGACACCGGTTCTGCCCTCAAATCCTTCCCTAGATCTCTTCTCTTCACTCCTCCAGAGGAAGAGATGGCTACTGGAAAAAGACCCCAGGAAGACAGGCTCTGGCCAAAGAGGAAGTGTGGGGTTGTGGGGAAGTGGCACCCACAGGGAGGGGCAGAAGGGTCCCGAGGGTGGGGATGGGGAACTCTTCTTCCTGGAGCTGAGCACTTAAACCCAAGTATGTGGCTTACACTAATTCAAGCAAATATTTGGATAATTGGATCATTTCCTCACCTGAAATAATGCAATAAGGGGACCAAGAAGTTAAACGTCCTTTGATCAGAAATCAGGTAAGAAAGCCCCTCACGCCTCTCCTGGGAAAGAGGTCTTTTGACTGAAAAATAAATAGATAATGTCATTATCTAATTTTTTAAAAAAACCTTTAAAATTCGATTTACCAAATCCATACCTCAATTCTGACAATTCTGACGGGATAAAACTTTATAACAAAATCTTGGGGAAGGCATATCTTGTTTTCAAATCTGAAACACTGCCCCGAGGCATTTGACTACCTTGAAATTCCCCCCAATTCCAAGTTGTTAGTCTGGGTCACAAAGCGCTCAGTGTCAGCGCGCGTCCTCTCCTCCTTGGGTAGATCCGGCTCCTGACGAAGGAACTCTGCAGGGCCCGAATTCTCTCTTGACCTTTTCTCTACAGAGCTGCCTAACGTTTTTTGCCCAGGTTCTTTCCACTGCCCAGGTAGGATAAAGACGCAAACCATTCTGCCTTCCAAAGAGTTCCTGAAAGTGGTGGGAATGCGCGGCTGAAGGTCCCCTCACCCCGCCCAGCAAAGCGCTGGCAAAGGCTCGTTGGTCCACCAGCGGAATATCCGGTGCGGTTAGAAAGAGGCTCTGTTTGCGACCTGGGATCGCGGAGCCACGCCTGGAGTTTTGGGAGGCAGGATGCGGGGAGGTCGGCTCGTTGCCGGGATCCCGCGGTTGATGGGCGCCTCTGCGGAGAGCGAGACGCGGCCTCTGCAGCACCTCCGATCCCTCCGACTCCTCGCTTGCCTGCCTCGTTCCCCAACTTCATCCCCGCCGACCCTCGCGACCCCAGGCAGTCCTGGCCGTCCCAGATGTCCTCTGGGGAAAACTAAGCGCGTGGTGATCACTAAGTTCCGAGACGGAGCAGCTTTTTCTCAGTTTCCAGAGAACCAGAGGCCAAGTCGACAGACGGCCCCCCCCAACCCCCGCCGTCCAGAGTGGAAGGGCCAAATCTCCAAAGGCCCATCTGCCAGGTGTCTGGAGGAACCGTATCTTAGACCCCACCCCAATTTTCTAGTGATTTCTAAGTTCTTGGGTGAGAGTCTGTGACCTGTTGAGGGGTTTGCCCTGGGCTGAGGCTTCGAGGGAAGGAGACAGAGGGGGAGCCAGGCCTGAGGTCTTAGTTCTGTAGCGCTGAAGCCGTTTCCATCAGAGTCCAACCTGGGACTTTTCTTTGTCTTCTAATCTTAAGGAGAGTCAGAGGAGATGAGGAAATGGTTAAGAAAAAACAATTCTATCCCCACTTTCCAATAAAAATGGAATTCTGCAAGAGAAAATCCAAATGGGCACTAGTCTGAAATCTACACTCTATTCCCTCCAGAAAAAAAAAAAATGTCAGGAAAACTCTAATACATATAAACTCCAAATCCTCAGTCACAAGTGTAATCATAGGGACAAAACCCACAACCTCACATTTTAGTAAAATATCGTAAAAAACAAATTAGTAGGAAACTAGATTAACAAAAAACAATAGAAAAATGGGAGGACAAGAAGAGACAGTTCTCTGAAAAAGGACATACAAATTGCTTTAACACTGTGAAGCAATGTTCAACCTCTATGAATATTAAAAATTCACAAAGCCTCAAAGATATCAAATACCTCCCATTTCTAAGAATATCTCATACCGATACACTTGCATATATACACAGAGTGGTGTATTTTGGTGCAATAGCAGAAAAAAGAAAAAAGGAAGAGAAAATTGGGAACAATCTATATCTATCAGTAGTAGCCTGGTTAAATAAATTGTGGCACATTCATACAATTAAATGGAACCATTAAAAAGACATTAGTAAAGACGTAAAAACATCATTAACACTTAAAAAAAAGGCAAAATGCAAAGCTATGTGTATGGTATGCTGCCTTTTGTGTTAAAGGTATTTGTAAGGATACAGAGGACTGAGAACAGTGGTTGCTTCTGGGAGGAACGGAGGTCAGAAGAGACAAGAGAACTACTTTTCAATCTATGTCCTTTTGTAACCTTGGAATTCTACTTTTAGCATACATTACCTAATTTTTAAAAAGATAGATTAAAATCTGGTATTTATTATGTCAGTAGTATTCATTTTTAATTTTATAGATAATAAAATTTATTATGGAAAAATTGAAAACAGAAAAATTAAAAACGAATTACATTTCTGCTTATGAGGTCTGATCCACACAGTCTTTGTAACAACTAAAATGTAGACTTCTCTCAGAATTAGAATAAAAATCAGGCCGTTGACTTACTCGTTTTAAAAAATAAAAACTAAGGGTTTTTTTTTTGGTTGTTTTTGTCTTTTTTTTTTTTTTTCTGAAGCAAGTTTTCAGAGTTTTACTCGGTGAGAACGATGCTACAACAGGCACTTAGCTGGTAGTCCGAGTAAAAAGATTTATTTGGCGGGGTGGGGGCGGGGGCAGTAGGAATTAACTTTTAGCTCCCAGACCAGGTCTATACATCTGCGATCTCCGACCAAGAGTGAAAAGGGGACATTGTTTGCACCACTCAGAGCAAAAATTAAGCCAAACTGTAGCCGTTCATTTTCAAGTTGAAACATATGTACTGTTGCGGGACTTCCCGCCTTCTCCCTGTCGGCTCGGCTCTGTAGATCTTCCGTCCATTTCGCCCAGGGACCGGCCGAGGCGCTCTTGGAGATGCTGTTTCGGCGGCCACTTGGCGGGGAGTCGGCAGGCGACTTGAGCTGGGGCTGCCCTGGGGCATCTGGGGATGGAGACCGAGCAGAGGTAGAGGCACCTCCTCTGATGGGAGTAAATGCTCCTGGAGGGAAATGCCTCCCTCTGCGCCCCTCGCGGCCTCCCCAGTCCCTGGCTTCCCAACCCACCTTGACGGCCGGACCGCTTCGGGCAATCTCAGCGGGTTGGGCCGGCTACCGCGCGTCGTTCTTAAGAAAGTCGGCCCTTTAGGCCAGGTATCCTAGGATACGGTGAGGAAGCCAGCGGGCCTGAAGTTCTCCCGATCCCTGCATTGAGCTGGGGGCCGGGGGTGAGTTGGGGGACATGGGGCGAGAGCCAGGCGGCTTCTGGGGCGCCTGTGGGTCCGCTGCTCCCACCCGCTTCGGTTGGGGTGGCTTTTGGCACTTGCTCTCCGTGTCACTGGAGCGACCAGCGACCGACTCTAATCCATGCAGGAGAAACATGAGTCTGTGGCCCAAATCCTCCCCTGCCTAGACCAGTGCCTCAGCTCTCTTCCCAGCCTCCCTCAATAAAAACATAGGGAAACTGAGGCCCAGGAAGATTCAAGACATTTGCTGGAATTGGGTCAAGATGGAGATCTTGGGGACGGTTTCTTGGCCAGCAGGATATCTGGCAAACCCAGAGGATGAATTGTGTGAGGCGGAACAGACAAGTAAGGGAGATCCGAGCTGGGGGTCAGGAGAGGGGTTGCTGGAGGACATTGAGATCCCACACTCCCGGAGCCCCTCACGAAGAGCCCTGGGGAGGGAGATTTTGATTTAAAAGACAGCAAGGCAACCCCCCACACCCCGTGTCTCCTCAAAGAGCAGCTGCTCAGAGGCTGAAATGGTCCAAACGTCATGGGAATTATAAACTGACTGGATTTACCCCCAAACCATGAATTTCCTTCATTTCCTCCCTTCCTGGGGATTCTTCTACCCATTTTCAGCCCTCTCCAAGGAAACTTCTAAATGAAGGAAAGATCGCCATCAGCCCAGCAGAGCCGTTGGAATCTTGCTCCTCTGTCACATTCTCCCCCATCTGACTGGCATGGCTAAAATGGGGGGGGGCGTGGTGGCTTGGAATCTGAGTATTTGCCTAAATGCTCCAGCCTTCTTTATGTAAATATGGCTGTGGCTCTGTCACACCAGGCAAGAGGAGATGACCAAGAATAAGACTAATAATAAAAATAAAATAAAAACTCATTGGCCTTTTGGGACTTGAAAATTATGGTTGGGCCTCTGGTCCTGCTTCTGGCCTATAACCTGATCAAGGAAATAAAATTGAAGTTGATAAAACTTCGAGATCATTCAAGGTTGTTTTGTTTATATGCAACAAACCAAAGCACTTCCTCTCCAATATTGAATGAGTAAAGGTGAGAGATTTTCCCCCATGGGAGTTGTGGGAGAGAGTCCCATCCTAGATTGGAGCAGAAGGGGCCTGACCACCTCCCTTCAGGGGTTAACAGCTCAGGGAAAGCTGTTTGGTTGAAGAAAAGACAAACAATGGCTCTGGCTGATTTCTCCTGGAACTGGCTGAGCTGCCTGGGCATTTTGGCATCTTAGAAGGCCAACCTAGCGGGTGCTGAACTAGGATATCTACCTGTGTCAACACAGGTTATGGAAGATCCCAGCCCCCGCTGCTTTCCTGTCCAGCTCACTAGGACTTCCCCTCTGTTCTGCATGCACTGAAATTTCCTAATTTCTTTGCTCCAATTTCGATCCCTATTCTTTTCTCTATATATGCTCCCATCCGGCTCTCTATCCGTCTCTCTGTCATAGACTGCATCCATTTTTCTAGGGGCCTTCCGCTGAATTCATTCACTCCTGGTGAAAAAATTAACAGGTCACTGGTTAATCGGCTCACATGTTCGGTCAGAGCATCTGTGTGATGATGCAACTGCTGTCTGTGGTTCTGTCAGACTGGTTCTGTCAGTCTGTCCACAGGCGGAGCTTGTGGGTACTGTTTTGGATGTAGGATGGACTGGACAAGTTGTCTTCGTGGGGAGGGTGACCCACCTACCTATGCTTATTAAATTCCCACATACTTTGAAATGATATCAAAATTTCTTTCCTCCTGAAACTGAAAATATGAGTGAGCCAGAGAGGGAAGGCAATTTTATTTCGTTTCAGTTTGGAGTCTCCTTGTCTTGGCTATGTCTGGAAAAAAAATTCCAGGCTGAGATTCCAGCTGAGACAGACTTTCCTCTCCATTTGGAAAGACCCCACTTCAGGGATCAGCCAGGACAGATTTCTGGGGTCCGGAGGGAGCTGAGGGGTGTTTGAAATCCAGCCTCCCTTTTCCTAAAAAAAAAATAAATTCTGGCACCCAAATCAAGGAAGGAAATTGAAGGAGGCAAAAGGGAAAAGAAAACAAGCTGGGGGAGGCGTCTCTTGGCTCCCATCTGGCTCAGTACAGGTCCCCTGGCAGAGCCTCCAAGCTCAACTCAGGGGCCAGACTAAGACTAAGAGAAAACACATCACCCTGCTCTTCTTTTTAAATCTCCCCCTCCTTTCTTCCCCGCTAAAGACCCCCACTCTTCCCTAGGGCAGGAACCCAGACACAGTGCCAGAATCCCCCACCTCTTCTTGGTTGAATTCTGGGTGGGGCGGCTTTAAATCGACCTTGGACCCCCGTCCCTCTACTCCCCTCCCTGCCTCCCACTAGCACTGCCTTGATCTGGGGAAGGAGCTTAGCAAACACGTATCACTGCTCAGAGCAGCCAGACTGCTCCCCCCACCCACTATACCTCCAGACTCTCTTTAAATGAACACGTTCAGCTCCCCAACCCTACTCAAAAAAGTCTAAAAAATGTAACCTCCCTGATGCTATGGACCAGCCCTGCAGCGCTAACGGCTCTATGGGGATCCCACACTCGTTCTGGGAAGGAGCCTGTTTTGTAGGTGTGGGGCCTGGGGTAAAGGGCTTTTAAGTTAAACAGAAAGGAGTGTAAATCCTAGACAAGAGCAATTCTGTGCTTGCACAGCAGAGACCTCATGATAGGCGGCAAACATGAATCTTGGATGATAAACACTGAATTTCAGAGGCCCCAGCAGTAGGAGGACCAGCAGATGCCAGGTTAGCTGAAGCAAAATTCAGCTTACGTTTCTATTCTGCAATGAGATGGCTTCCCGTGTCCTTTGCAGACATTGCAAAACAAGTGACTAATATACATAAATGTGCATGTGTGCACGTGTACACAAAACACCAGATTTTCTAAGAAAGAAACTCTGTCAAATCAGCAGTTGGAAAAACAAGACTCAATCTCTTAGTACCGCTGTCCGACTTTAGCTCTTTAAGCTAAAGTCACACTTTAATTTCACCCCAAGACCTTCTAAGGATAAATATGAGTTTGGTGTAAGTCTCTGGAGAGGACCACAAACAGCCTGTTACTCTGAATGGATTATGTGAGATTCAGTTTACGAGGGCAAATTGCATTTCACACATGAGTCACCTTGAATAACCCAATAATTAATTAAAACCATGTTCTGCAGGGGATAATTTATTACATTCACCAGCTTTTTATGAGCTAAGTGTAGTTTGGAAATGAAAAATGTGAGGGCTCTTCAATGATGTTTGCACTGCATTCTGCACTGGCTCATGGAGATTCCCTCTCACCAGATCCCAGAGAGCAAAGTCGGGGCGGGGGGTGGGGGACTTCAGCTTGGAAGGGTAGAGCCCATTTATTGCAGCTGAGTTGGACCCTCTTCAGCTCCTGTAACCAGGGCCCGGCCAGTGTTTCCTGGACTTCCTCTTGGAGATGAGTTGGGGCTTTGGGGTGGCTGAGGCACCAAAGCTGGGAGCCCTGGAAAGAGGGAAGTGGTGTGGGCAGTGGGGAAAGGGTTCAGGGATGAAACAAAATCCTAGCTCCAGGCTCCTTGGCAGTTCCTGGGAGAGAAAAGTCAGCATCATGGTACACTTCTCCATGCCAGGAGGTCACAGCTTCTCTGGTTGGGCACCACCAAGCCCAGATCTCTTCTTAGTTTGCAGGTGGGGGGGCATTGCTGTATGTGTATGGAAGTGCTTCTCCATAGACGTGGGACCAGAACAAGCTTGTAGGCTGGTTCCTCTTCCCCCAGTAGAAATCCTCACATTCTCCTTGGACACCACCAACTATGAGAGAAACAACCTGTTGGTTATATGTATGTTGTAATCTTTATACAGAATCTCCACTTCCCTCATCTTTATTGTCTCCAAGAAGCCCTGTGTGGAAGGCTGGGCAGAGACAATGACTCCCACTTTACAGATGAGGAGACTGAGGGTTGGAGAGAGATGGCCAGCCCAAGGACACACAGCTGGCAACACGTGCCAGGGCAGGGAGCTCCCCATGTCAGTAATGCCCTGGGGCAGGAAAGAATAACATACGGCAAAGCTAGTCTGGCCACTGCACCTTGGAAACAGACCATGCTTTTTGGTTCCCTTGGGAAGCATGGAGGCCTCTGGGGGCACCCCCAAGGAAGGGACTGGACAGTCCTGCCACAGTGGCAGTAATCTTGCCTCTAGATCTGAAGCTGTGTATCAGTCTCCGACACTCCTCAAAACCTGGATAATCCAAAGACTCATCAGAGGATTCCATTCTTGGCTGCCTGGGAATGGGAGAGGGAGGGAGGTCCCCCATTCCAAGGGCAATAAGGGAACCAAAGGGG
The DNA here is from genome assembly GCF_949774975.1 of Lagenorhynchus albirostris. NCBI lineage: Eukaryota > Metazoa > Chordata > Mammalia > Artiodactyla > Delphinidae > Lagenorhynchus > Lagenorhynchus albirostris. The sequence continues at coordinate 37,125,852 of NC_083114.1, forward strand.
GGCAGAATATGGCCTGTGGGGAGAGGGGCATTGCCTGGCCCAGCTCCATTTTCTTTGGGAGCGGGTACAGGAAACTGTGCAGTTCTCCTGTCCACGGCCAGTTGCCCTAGACAGTGGAGCAGAAACCTGTAAGAATAAGTTGTTTGGTCTAACATAGAACAGTAATCTTTTTTGAAGATGACCAATACCTTTGGGAATATGGTTGACCCAGGTTTTTTTTTTTAATCTATTTATTTTAATTAATTTATTTTTGCCTGCATTGCATCTTCGTTGCTGAGCTCTGGCTTTCTCTAGTTGCAGCGAGCAGGGGCTACTCTTCATTGCGGTGTGCGGGCTTCTCATTGCGGTGGCTTCTCCTGTTTCAGAGCACGGGCTCTAGGCACTTGGGCTTCAGTAGTTGTAGTACTCAGGCTCAGTAGTTGTGGCTCGCAGGCTCTAGAGCACAAGCTCAGCAGTTGTGGCGCACGGGCTTAGTTGCTCTGCGGCACGTGGGATCTTCCCGGACCAGGACTTGAACCCGTGTCCCCTGCATTGGCAGGCGGATTCTTAATCACTGCACGACCAGGGAAGTCCCTGACCTAGGTTTTCAAATAAACAAATGGTATGAAAAAAAGGAGACAAGGAGACAAGTAGACTGCAATAAGAATGCTGAGACATATCAACCGAATGTAATGTGTGACTTTATTTAGATTATGATTTGAGTAAACTAATTGTACAAAGACAGATTTTGAGACAACTGAGGAAACTGAAACATGGATAGTATTAAGAGGTTATTGTTAATTTTGTTATGTGTGATAATCACATGAAGTTTCTATTAAAAAAAGAAAGAAAATAAAAAGAAAGAAAGAAGTCCTTGTCTGTTAAGGATTCAAACCAAAGAATTTTTGGATGAAACGATGTCTGGGACATGCTTTAAAATACTCCAGAAAAAAACTGAAATAAGATTCGTTTTGAGTTGTTAATTGTTGACACTGAATGACGAGTTTAAGGGGTTATTATACTCTTCTGTATGTGTGAAATTTATTTTTTATTTTTACTGTTTACTCTTCTGTATATGTGAAATTTGCCACTAGAAAACAAATCAATAAGGCTGTCAATCCACATCCCAGAAAAACCACACACGCACACACACAAACACACACACCAACTTTCACCCTCAATATCAAGGGGTGAGCCTTTGAGAACCCTCATGGAATCAAGTTCAGCATCTTCAGGCTCACCAAACACCCATTTTTCCCCAGGGAGCGAGCAGGATTGGAAAGTGTTTTAGCACCAGACCGATCCCATCGTTTTTCTCTGCAGTGCTATGGGTGTGGGCAATGGGGCCAACAAACACTGAGGAGTTTGAGTCTCAGGCGATTCAGCTATAGGTGAATATTCCAGGCATAGCTCCCTCCTTGGTCTTATGGACTAGGCTCCGAAGTGAGACAGGGTGGTAGGAGAGGGGTAGGCATAAGCGGGCTGAGCTCAGTCCCTAACTTTGTAGTTTTAGAAGTCACGGGGAATACATAGAAAAATGACTGCGTGTTCCTGAAATTTGTATAATATTGTACATCAACTATGCCTCAATTTAAAAAAATGCGTGTGTGTTAAAGGATTCCTTTATTTTGGAGTCAGTATTTTATTTGTCCCCAATCCCTTTATTTCCTCCTTTTTCCTTTTATAACTTCCCAAATATCTCAAGTCTGTGTGTATCAGTTTGTACTTTTAAATGGGATTTATTTCCATTTTAAAAATTGGAAACGACTTGGTGTTTGAATAGGGAAGAGAAAGTGAAATGGTCAAAGCCTGGATTTGGTGACAAAAAGACCCATGTTGGAGTCCAGGCTTCATTATTTATTAGCCTCTTGAAGTTGGACAAATTAATCTCCTAAACCTCAGTTTTCTTATCTACAAAAACGAGAATAACAATTGCCCTCCACCCAGTTCTATTGCTGTGGGGATTAAATGAAAAGAACATACAGAGCGCTTACACTCCCTGGCACACCCGCACCTGAGTGACGACGATGATGAGGATTCTAAAGGAGACTCCCCAAGAAGCAACGTTGCCCCCAGGAGGGACAACGCGCAGGGAGGTAGGGGCGCGAGGTGCTGGCCAAAGCGGCGTCCAGGGAGGCTGCGTCGCAAACCCGGGTCGGGCAGGCGGCCGCGCGTGTCTCCCCGACGCTCTAAGCGGGTTTTGGTCCAGCGAGAGCTTCCATCTTGAGGTAGAACCTCTGCCTGAGGGTGAGGGATCCCTGGAGGGCAAGGTGCACCTAAGTCTCTGGGTGGAAGGGAGGTCTGGCTCCCATGCTCTCCAGCTGTGCCTTTGAGGTTAGAGACCTCAGCCGCCAACGGGGCCGTTTTGCCAGGCGCGGGCGAGTAGACAAACCTCAGCTGGGTCCGCCGCGTTACTGAAAAATCTGCCGGACCAAGTGTTTACACACGGCACGGAAGGGAATTAAGGCTCTTGGACAAAAGCGGGAAAGTCCTTAGGCTGCCCCTCGTCTTGGTGGAGAGCTGTTGGCTTCCCTTGGGAGCCGCCTAGCCCGCCTAACACGCACGGGTCTCAGGCCACGAAGGGCCCCCCGGGGACGAGGTCCACGGTCCATCTGCACCTCCCCTGGTCCAAGGCTTGGCCTGCATCCCTGGGACAGGTGATTCCTGAGCTAGAAAAACCATGCAGATGGGGCGGGCGAGCGGGGGATAAATGCGGCAGAAAGCAAAGGTAGGCTAGTGGGGGGGATTCCAATCCAAGGACGGAGAGCACCCCCAATCCCTGTCTGCATCACCTCCATACACACAGGCAGCTGCACATCTGGGTTGGGCCTGTGCTGGATCCTGGGGGATATGGAGGGACTGGAGGGGATGGAAAGATATGGTCTGCTTCCCATGGCTCTTCCTCGGGCCCCCATCTGGGCCTCTGAGGCTGAGCCTTGTTGCTCTGGAAAGTTTCCAGACTGACCTCAGGAATAAGAAACTGGAGCCCTGGCCTTGCCTAGAGGAGCTGGAACAGCCAGACCAGCAGTCCCTCAGCCTGGGACGGGTTGCCCTCGTGACCAAGCTTTGGCCCTGTGGGACCTGCTAGACAGGGAGCTGAGACTTGAAAACCACCCTGACCTTGCGAAGCTTCTACGTACCCAAAAGTCCCCTGTCTGCCTGGAGGAGGCACGAGAGGGGTAGTCAGGGCATCACTGGACGTTCCAACATCACATCCAGCTGCCATAACCGTCTAACTTCAGTGCTCATCCCTCCTCCTGCCCCTACTGTGGCAGCGCAGAGCTGCCTGGACCCACGGAACTGGCTATCAGTTTCCTGAGGTCAAGTCGTTCTGATTTAGGCAAGACAGCTTCTTTTCCTTCCTTCTTTTCCTTAGCATCTGCCACTACTTGAGCACATAGCTGGCTAGAACTGAATGATCTCTAAGGATCCTCCAGTTCCAAATGCCAACTGACTAGTTTGGGTAACTAGGGGATTTGAGGCTTCCTAAACTTCTAGATCCTTATTCTAAACTTCTAGATCCTTAACTCCTGATTTACCTTCTACACCTGGAGCTTCTAAGATTGGAATCTCCTCTCAAGCCCTACTGTGGCCATCTAAGCAATGTGAGGGGAGAGCAAAGATTTTCATGTCTCTGGGGAAAAATTTCTGGCATCTGGGGACAATAACAGCCACAATCCCTTCCAATCATGGATAAAGCTGTGGACTCTATGGAGGCCAAATATTTTTTAAAATAAATTTATTTATTTTTGGCTGCATTGGGTCTTTGTTGCTGCGCGGCTTTCTCTAGTTGCATCAAGCCGGGGCTACTCTTTGATGTGCAGCTCGGGCTCTAGGTGCACGGGCTTCAGTACTTGTGGCTCGTGGGCTCTAGAGCGCAGGCTCAGTAATTGTGGCCCATGGGCTTAGTTGCTGCGGCATGTGGGATCTTCCCAGACCAGGGCTCGAACCTGTGTCCCCTGCATTGGCAGGCGGATTCTTAACCACTGCGCCACCAGGGAAGCCCAAGGCCAAATATTTTTAAAAAAAATTTTTTAGTGGGTGATTTTCCCATTTAAAGTAAAAGACACTTCGTCTACCCTCTCAGAACTCTTAGAAAACCTCTGAAGGGGGCTAGAGGGGAAAAAGCACTAGTTTAAGCCCAAGTGACCTAGAGCTGAGCAGATTATGAGCCCGGAGCTCTGCACCAATCCCAACTCTCACTTTGGTGGAGTTCCTTATGTGTGGCCCAATCTCACCTCTGGACGTTTAGGGTAACAGTGTAGACGGTTGGACAGATTCCTCCAGCCCCATAGGTGTCAGGTTCTGGGATAAGTGGCCAGTCCAGAACCTTGGGGGTATGAATGAGATGGGCTTTCCTCCAGGTCAGAGTCCTCAGATGGTAACAAGGAGCTACTCAATGTTCATCTCAGGCTGAGGCTGGGATTCAGAAAGGCAGAGGGCATATGTGTGTGTATGTGTGTGTGTGTGTGTACAGCCAGACACTCTTGGAGGCAGAAGGGTTATTGTCAAGGCTTTCTTGAATTCTCAGAAGGTAGTGTTTTGTGGCATCTTTCCCTCCCATCTTGGTTATGCTCCTTCAAAGACAGGAACTCATGAGCACCATGGACAGGACATGTCTTAGAAGGCATGGATTATGGGCCATTTTCCTCTGCTCCATTGTGTGTGCGTGTGTGTGAAATGCTTGCCTTTCTCTTCTCCCAACTTTGTTTCTTGAAACAGATAACTCAGTGAGGGGAACAGGGAAAAGCTTTTGCTATGGTGGTGGTGGAGGGAAGAGGGCCACAGGATGGTCTAGTCCTGGGCCATTGGAAGGGTCTCAGATCTCTCAGCAAGGGGAATGAGGGAATCAGAGCAAGAAATCAAATCTCTCAAACTGTACTTTCCCCTAAACCTCAAAACTACAGCTCCAGTTCAGGCCAAATAAGCAGGTTTGGGACTGGAGGGGCCAGGGCCTCGTTGCTGACATTCCTCTTGATTTCAGGAGTGAAAACTTAGCAGAGTCTACACGTGAGTAGCCAGAATTTATCCTGATAATTATCACCTACATCCACATTCCCTGAGGGAAAAAACAAGGTGGAGAAGGGGGTGGGGGGGCGGGTTGTGACTCAGATCGCTTTCTTGAATTTGCAGGTACGTTTGTTGATATATTCCCCCATTCCTGAGCCCCATGCAGGATCCCAGGGGCTGGAACAAAGGAAGCTGAGTCTCCCAGGACCCTGGAAGCTGCTGCAAACCCCAAAGACGTTGGCCGTGGGCTCTCACTTGAGGATCCCGCCTTTATGAGTGGGATTTGAGGATCCGCTCCCGAGTGTGTGTAGCGGGTGAGAAGGCTGGAGGGCTCGGGGACCTACAGGGTGAGGGTGGAGGAGGTGATCTCCTGCACCAGTTTTGTCCCATTTAATGGGCTACTGCGGAGTTTACACCCTAGGGCTGATCGTCCCATAACGGTTGCCTCTCAGAGGCCAGGTCGAGGGGCTGGGTTCCCTCAAGGACCTAAAACCTGCGCCCCGCCCTCTAGACCTGCGCGGAATAATCAGCGGCGAGCCTAGAGGCCTCTTGCTGGCTCTCGCCACGGTTTTCCTCCACACTGAGGCCTTCAACCTCCAGGAGCGCTCCCTTCCCTCCTCCCGCCTGCCCTGCGCCACTCTTGTGCCCAAAGTGAACACTGATGCGGACTTAAAGAGCAGCTGGTCCAACGCTTCCCTTCTTACACACGGCAGATAGGAAAACGGAGGCACAGAGAGGGGAGATGACTTTTGCCCACCACTCCGAGCTAGATCAAAACCTTGCCTGAATCTTGCGCCCCTCAGGGCGGCCCTCTAGGCCCAACATTCCTAACGGCTGGGGCCGGATGCGCCTGGGCTTCTCTGGATTGGGGCTGCGGGCGCGTGATCGAGGTCGCCCTCCCAGTAAAGCGCACAGTCCGAAGGGGGGCTGGGGTCTCTGGGCCAGCGGGCCTTCCAACCCGGCATGCGCACACGTGGCAGGCCAGGAGCAGCCGGCTGTTCAGCGCCTAGCAGCTTTACTCCCATCCCTTCGCACTCCCCGCCTCCCTCCCTCGGTGTTGGACCCCCCGCTCACGTTCCCCGGCTCACCGCTTCTCCGGTTTCTCGGCGCCATCAGGACGGTGGCGGCGGCCATGTGGCTGGCACTAGCTTCTCCCCTTAGCAGACCCTCTTCGATCGCCCCTCAGATCCACTTGCTGGGTGGCGGAGGCCACGATCGGCTCTAATTTATGGACTAATAGCTGGATCCCTCAGCCTCCGCCTCCGAAGCACTTAGGTTCGTCCTGAGAGGGTCCTAAGCCCAAGGATGTCGCAGGGCTGCCCGGGCAAGAGGGACGCGGAGGTGAGAGTGGCCTCCTCCTGACCAGTCAGGCCTCCACTCTCTGGTTCTTGTAGCTCCCAGACTCTGCTGTCATTTTGTCCAAAAGGTTTTCCTCTGAGGCCCGTCCAGGTCCCGCCTGACTTCTTTTCAGGGAGAAGGGCCCGGGTCGCCTGTCATCCCCAGTCGGGCCTGGCCGTTCTCGCCGCTGGCGGGCTCGGGCTGGCGACGCCGCTCCAGGAGCGCCCGGCGAGGCCGCCCCGCCAAGGGCAGGCTCCGGCCGCGGGGAGCTGTGGGCAGGCCCCGTGCAGAGAAGAACAATGGAAAATTGAGAGGGCCGGGAAAGGGGGTAGAGAAAAGTAAGAAGGGAAATAAGAGAGAAAAAACAGGAAAAAAAATAAAGAACTAGACGAGAGGAAAAGACAGAAAAGGAGGAGGGAAGGAAAAAGGAGAAAACGAAAGAAAGAAAAGTGAGAGGAGGAAGAAGCAAATAAAAGGAAAACAGTGTAAGTGACAGAGAGGGAGAAAGGAACCAAGGGGAAAATAAAGGTAAACGGGGGTGGAGGGGGGTGGGGAGAAAATAAGCAGTAAAGACGAGAAGAAAGAAAGAAAACAAGACGGCCCCAAAGGCAAGATAATCAAAATTAAAGGAAAGAAAGGCAGAAAGAAAAATATAAAAAGAAAGATTCCAAAAGACAAAAGACAGATGAGAGAACATACAGCCAGAAAGAAAAGGAACGGAAGAAAAGCCCAAAGAAAGGAGAGCACCGCATCAGGCCATTTTCCTGAAACCGAGAGAAGTAAGCGACCTCCTCAAGCAGTTCGGCCAGGCCCGCGCACTCTGGCAGGCCAGCGGAGCCCCAACCTTTCCAGAAAAAGAAGCGTTGCCGCTGCAAATAAATTCTCATTTTTCATCACGACCTCCCTGAAGGCCGCGGTCGTCGCGACCACGTACGTTCTTCCAGGTGGGAGGACGACGGCACCGGGCGCTCGCTTTGCTTTACAAAAAATAAACCATAATTTAACAAATGCCCCAAGCGGGGCTGGTGGGCTTCTCTCGCCCCCTCCCCCTCGTCGGCGGTCCCGAGCCCGGGAGGGGCGGGAGCTGACAAGGAGGTGCCAAGGCCCCGTGGCCGGAACCCCCGGGGGCGAGGCGGCCGCGCTCAAAGGCATGGCTGTAAAGGTCACAGGCGGTCTGTGGGGCCGCGCTGAATGGGCTCCCGGAGGTAAACAGACTCTTAACTTTCAACTTGGCCTTGACCTTCCTGGAGGTGTCTGGCCGGTATGTAAAGGAGCAGCTGAGGCTTTCAACGCGTTTGGCTGGGTCAGTAAAGGGGGTTGGGATTCGGGGGAGGCTCAGGGGTCCTGAGGGTCTGCCTGGAGGCTCCCAGCAGGACACAAAGGAGTCTGTGGGGCTGGGGGAAGGGCTGGCGCAGCCCATGCCGGCGGGGAGGTCAGGACGCCTGGGTTGTCCTAAACTTCAGCCCTGAACTCTTGTAGAGACCAGGGAGGATACGGAGGCACTGAGCCTCAGGTTCTCTATGTGGGAACCGCAGGCTTTACTCGAGGCTGAAAGAGGCAAGTGAGAAGTGACCAATACTCTTTAGAGAAAGTGCCCTTTTCTTTTCAAATAAAAACAGGTGCCTTGTAGTTCATTAGAAACAGATACACATACAGAAACAGAAACAGAGCTCATTTATTCAGTTTAGAAAATGTTTTCATGTGCAAAATCTCATTTAATCTTCACAGCTTTCCCGTGATGTAGAAATTATTATACCTTTGAGGAGACGGATAATTTTTACATATAAGGAGGCAATCTTCCCTTATCTGGCTCCAGTTGAGGTCTATGATAGATCACAGATTGTTGCAAATACATAAACATGTACAGAAAATGGGAGCACATGCTCATATGTTAATAATATGATATCTAGAACTGTTCCCTGGTATCTACTAGATGCTAAATAAATTGGGGAGGAGGGCTTCCCCGGTGGCACAGTGGTTAAGAATCTGCCTGCCAGTGCAGGGGTCACAGGTTCAAACCCTGGTCTGGGAAGATCCCACATGCCGAAGAACAACTAAGCCTGAGCGCCACAACTACTGAGCCTGCGCTCTAGAGCCCGCGCCACAACTACTGAGCCCGCGTGCCTAGAGCCGGTGCTCCCCAACAAGAGAAGCCACCGCGATAAGACTGCGCACCGCAATGAAGAGTAGCCCCCCGCTCACTGCAACTAGAGGAAAGCCCGTACGCAGCAACGGAGACCCAACGCGGCCAAAAATAAATAAATAAATTTATTTTTAAAAGTGCCTCAAAGATATTTAAAAAATAAATAAATTGTAGAGTGAAACAAAAACAACACCCCCATAGTGTTTACTTGTATTGAAATGTCTCTGTTTACATAGGGGTCTCCAGCACAGCTGGTGAGCTTCTCCAGGGCAAGGCTTGAGTTGGTCACCTCTGCATTCCACAATGATGCAGAGTTACATGCATTTAGCTGCTTATTTCCATGGACGCAGATAAGAACACTAATATCCAAAAAGCACAGTTGCAGGCAGTGTTGCTATGAATCTTTAAATTTTTGTATTCAATTCTTTTTCCTTCTAAAAAATAGATAGGCTAATGTCAAGCGAAGAAATAGCCAGTGTACGTCTTGAATTTTTTCACAGTGAACACACCCCTGTAAGTGTCATATAGATTGAGATTGAGAACATTTCCAGCCCCCAAAAAGGCTTCCTTACATCACCTCCCTGTCAGGAGCTCCCCTCCCCAGGGTGATCTCTTCTGACCTCTATCACCATAGATGGATTTTGGCTATCCTTGAACTGCATAGAAATAGAATCATACAAAAGTTACTCTTTTCTGTCTGGCTTCTTTCACCCACCTATCTGTGCGATTTATGTTGTGTGTAGCAGTCTTGTTTTTTAAATTGATGTTTAGTGCTCCATTCTTTAATTATAGTACAATTTACTTGCCCGTTCTACTATTGATGGACATTGGGTTGTTCCTATTTTTGAGCTATAATAAATAAAGCTGTTTTGGACACTTCAGTACATGCCTATTGATGGACATAAACATTCATTTCTGTTGGGTATATTCCCAGAAATGGAATTGATTGGTCTATTTTTTAAATTTAGGGATCTATTCATGCCCGTGCTGTCATCTACCAAGCAAAAACTAGTAAAAAAAATTCTTAGTCTTTAGGTAAAAATCCTGGTATTTCTGCCTTTCATAATCAGACAAACAAGAGGTTGTAATAAGAAACTGGAAAGCATCGAAGAGATATCTCCTCCCTTTTCTCTCATGTTGTTTTCAAATACGACAAAATCCATTGAGGATTTCATGCTTGGTGTCCTCATTTATTAGCAGTGTTCATTGAGGGTGATCTATCGTCTTCACTACAGCCCTACAACTTGGGGCAACTCCAGTTTGCATGGGCCCTTTCCCAAAAAAATGGCTCAAGTTCAGACTCAGGTTGAACTCAGGTGAGGGGGCACGGCTGAGCCCACCTAGAGGGCAGGGTGGTCTGTTCTATATAATTGCCTTGACCCTGGTGTAGAATGCAAAAGTTCCTGTCTTCTCCAGAAAACCTGTGAGTTCTAGAAAAAGTGAACCCAGAAGGATTTGATTTGGGAGGGGTAGTGGTGGAAACAGAAAACCTCTGAAGACAGATCTGTGAAACAAATCGGTTTGGGTCTTCTGCCTTGCACTGCACAATAGGCCCCAACAGAGAGGCCTCAGGCAAGTCCTCCAGTGGTTGGGGCTCCCTCTCCCATCTCCTTTTCCTTCTAAGGAAATGTAAAGCCTGGAGGAAGCAGATAGGGGAAATGGAAATCCAGACCCCCTTTTACAGACAGGTCCAGAAGCTCCATTTCCAGTTTAGGTCTGAAAGTTTAGCGTCTTCAGTTCTCAAGTCTCCTTCTTTGGAGCACGTGTCCCACTCCCTCTCCCTCCCACCCCTCTCCGAATCCGGAGCTTTCTGGGCAGAAACTTGAGTCCCTGGGGAAGAGAAGTCCCAGGCACTTCCCCGGGCCCGGGAGCAGCTTATTACTGCGCATCCAGGATGGAAGGGCACCTGGAGTGAACTGGGATGCTAGTACCTAGGACTCAAAGCAAGGGGCTTCCAGAAATACGCTTTAATCCCCATTTTCCAGCCTCCTCTGACTCAGGCACATTCCCGGGTTCCCCTTTCAGGCCCAGAGCGGCCTCCCGGCCCCACCCCCGACTCCCCTTCCCCCCACGAGATGGACACTTTATAGGGAGAGCTTTTTATTCTCTCGTTAAACCTGCCAAAGCACAGGAGACAGAGAGCCAGGGAGGGAGAGGAGGCGACCGAGGTGGGGCGGGCTCCGCGTCCCCTCTCCCGCCTTCCACTACTCCCCCCCCCACCCCCGACGTAGCTGGGTTGCTCCAAACTGGAAAGCAGCGAAAGGACACCTCCTCTCTTTTCTCTCCTTTTCAAATGCAATAAAAAACCGAGAGAGGGAGGGGGGGAGAGAAGGAGAAAGGGGGGGAGGGAGGAAGAGAGAGAGAGGGAGAGGAAGAGAGAGAGGGAGGGAGGGAGGGAGAGGAAGAGAGAGAGGGAGGGAGGGAGGGAGAGAGAGAGAGGGAGGGAGGGAGGGAGGGAGAGAGAGAGAGGGGGAGAGAGAGAGAGAGAGAGAGGGAGAGGGAGAGAGAGAAAGAGAGAGAGAGAGAGAGAGAGAGAGAGAGAGAGAGAGAGAGAGAGAGAGAGAGAGAGAAAGAGAAAGCGGGGGTAAAGTATTTTCGCAATTTCTGCCATGAAGATTTTATTAGCTTCTCTCCGCCAGGCCGCAGCCAATCAGCGCGCGTGCCCGGGCACCTGCGTCTCCTGCGTCAAGACGGCCGGGCTGAGCGAATGCAGGCGCCGAGCGAGCTGGGAGCGATTTAAAACGCTTTGGATTCCCGGGGCCTGGGTGGGGAGAGCGAGCTGGGTGCCCCCTGTATCCCCCACCCCCAGCACCCCATGAGCCGACCCTCGGCCCCATGGAGCCCGGCAATTATGCCACCTTGGACGGGGCCAAGGAAATCGAAGGCTTGCTGGGAGCCGGAGGGAGTCGGAATCTGGTCGCCCACTCCCCACTGACCAGCCACCCAGCGGCGGCGCCTACGCTTATGCCCGCTGTCAACTACGCCCCCCTGGATCTGCCAGGCTCTGCGGAACCACCAAAGCAGTGCCACCCATGCCCCGGGGTGCCCCAGGGGGCGTCCCCAGCTCCGGTGCCCTACGGCTACTTTGGAGGCGGGTACTACTCCTGCCGAGTGTCCCGGAGCTCGCTGAAACCCTGTGCCCAGGCGGCCACCCTGGCCGCCTACCCTGCGGAGACTCCCGCGGCCGGGGAGGAGTACCCCAGCCGCCCCACCGAGTTTGCCTTCTACCCGGGGTACCCGGGACCCTACCAGCCTATGGCCAGTTACCTGGATGTGTCGGTGGTGCAGACCTTGGGCGCCCCTGGGGAGCCTCGCCATGACTCCCTGCTGCCTGTGGACAGTTACCAGCCCTGGGCCCTCACCGGTGGCTGGAACAGCCAGATGTGTTGCCAGGGAGAACAAAACCCACCGGGTCCCTTCTGGAAGGCGGCATTTGCAGGTAAACTGCCCACTACTCCGGATCCCCTTGGCGCTGAGTGCGGGGTTGCAGGCCCTCCTGGCGCTTGCCTGGGAGGAGGTGGAGGGAGACTTGGGGCTGGTGAGGAGGAGCTTGGTTCTCCTTGGTTGGCTATTAGGACTCTGAAGGAGGGTCCAGGCAGTTAGAGAGCCTGGGTAGAGGCCCCAGAGGGTCTGTGTGAGGGCCTGAGCTACGGGCTATCTGAAGCCTGAGGACCACCAAGCCCCTGACCTCCCCAGGAGGCCTTGGGACCAGCCTTTCAATATGTTGGTGTGTTTGGCTCTCTTTGCTGTTGTTTGGGGCTCAGGGTATCCCTGCCCGGCAGGATCCCAGTTTAATTCTTCAAAAGGGCCAAATAACTCTCAATTCATTGAGTATGGGGTGCAATGGGGTGAGTGGGAACAGAGAAATTGGATGTTCTGTAAAGAATACAACCCCTCACTTTCTCTCAGATGAGTTTTTCAGTTTCCAAAGGGAAGTTTAGATTTCCTGCAGCCATGGCTTAGGTGTGTGCATTAGTGCATGTATGTGTTGGGAGCGGGGGCAGAAACGTGTTCCCCCTGTACAGAACTTGCTTGTAGTATCTATAAGAATGGCCAAGAGTTGGAAAATGCATGTGAGGGTGGACATATGTAGACGGTGGGCAAAGGTCTGGCCGTGTGTGATGGGTGTGTTTGCAGACTTGCAGGTGTGAGGGCAGTGAAGAGTGAGGGTGGCCTGCAGAAACCGCTTTCCAAGGCTGGGCGGTGATCAGAGCTGGAAGCCGAGGTGTCCTCTTGTGCTTTGGGGGAACAGGAGTGCACGAATGCCTGTAGGGTTACCTGAGTGCTCCTGCAGGATGACTTAGCTTGTGGGGCCTGGGTCTGCGCCTGAGCTTGCGCCAGGCGGTGGTGTGAGCATGTCTTTCTCTCCCTCCCTCTCCTGCCGCGCAGACTCGAGCGCGCAGCACCCTCCAGACGGCTGCGCCTTCCGCCGCGGCCGCAAGAAACGCATTCCCTACAGCAAGGGGCAGCTGCGGGAGCTGGAGCGCGAGTATTCGGCTAACAAGTTCATCACAAAAGACAAGAGGCGCAAGATCTCGGCGGCCACCAGCCTCTCAGAGCGCCAGATCACCATCTGGTTTCAGAATCGCCGGGTCAAGGAGAAGAAAGTCCTCGCCAAGGTCAAAACCAGCGCTATTCCTTGAGGGAGCTCCCTGGCTGTGCCTGGGGAGGGGGGAGGAGGAAGTCGGAGTATCCTGGGGAGACCAGGAGCCTGCCACAGCCAGGCTGGGGCCCAGGACTCTGCTGAGAGGCCCCCAGAGGTGACACTCTTCCCAGACCAATGCTCCTGGGCTGTTCCTCAGGCACAGCTTGGGTACCCCATTGGTCCCAGAGAGCCAGCGAGGCCCAGAGTTACAGCCCAGTCCACCAGGTAACACCACCCAAAGGACCTTGTCCCAGTCATAATCATTCATCCTGGCAGTGGCAATAATCACCATAACCAGTAATAGTTGCCATGATAATTAGTATATTTTCTATCTAGAGCTCTGTAGAGCACTTTAGAAACTGCTTTCATGGATTGAGCTGATTACGAATAAACTTGGAAGGAGACCCGTGGCAGGAGAGCTTCCTCTGGAACCCCTTCCATTTCCAAAGCCCATCCCCATCCCAGTGAAGGCAGAGGAGACAAGAAATGGCAGATTCACCCCTGTGACTATGTTGCCCCTTTAGCATTTTTCTAAGATGACAGCTAGGCAGGATGGACAACACTGGAGGGTGCATCTCCCTCCCTCCGTGCCCATCCCCTAGGTTGTACCCACTGGTCTCAGAAGTCCGCATCCCCACCTCTTCAATTTTGTCCGTGTGTGAAAAACAAGCCAGCGAGCTGCCCTCCGGGGTCTGTTCTCCTTCCTTTCAGAGAAATGGGCTTTGAGAACGTGCCTGGATAATTCACCACTTCCTCTCCCAAACTTTCCAAACCCTCCCTTAATGTTCCTGGTGGTTCTGACTTAAGGAGGTCATGGTTCATTGGGCATTTGGGAGCCGCATGAAATAGATATTTGTGGCCTTGTAGACGGAGCCCCTCCCAGGCACAAACGGTTACAGAATGAGGGAATAGTAGCCTATCCATGGTAGGCACGTCCCAAACACACTGGTATAGCCCAGAAGGAGAAAAACAAAAAAACAGAAAGCAGAAAATGGCTCCTTCACTACCCGTTCCTCCTCTGCTTGCCTGCCGGTGACACCGCGGAGCTTGCAGGGCTCAGGCCTGGGAGTCGCGGAAGGCTCTTTTTGGAGTGAAAGAACCACGGGCGGCGGAAGCCCAAAGACCCAGTCTCAGAGTGGGGAACGGCAGGCAGCCGGGACAACAATGGGCACGGACTCATTTCCTTTTCACTTTGCGCTGGTTCAGTCCACATACCCTGAATTCTGGGTGGGTGGAGGGCAGGTTGGCGCCAACTCTCTTTTCCGCAGCCACGTAGACAGTATGGGAACAGTGCGGAGTTCCAAAAACCTGGGGCAGACCAGCTGTTAGCAGAGCCGGGGACCCTGATGTCCTGTACCTGGGCCCTGTGCCCGGTGGGACTCGCTACCTTGGCCGCGCAGCAAATCAGCGTGTTTGAGCTGGATCTTCCTGCAGCCCAGGCTGGAGGTTTCCGGCAGACACTCTCCCGGCGATCGAGCGCACAGGCGTGAAGTGGAGAGGACCCAACGCCGGACCCACGATCCGAGCCACCGAGCAGCGAGTAGGCGGGAGGCGAGCAGCCCGAGGGAGGCCCCCGGCCATGGTCTCGACGGCCGCTCCATCTCGGAGCAGGCTCCTCCTTCTCCAGGAAACCCTGCGTTGGCCGCCGCAGCCGAAGAATTCGAGTCGGGTGGGATCCCAGTCCTGGCTCTTCTTCCGGGAGAGAGTTGGGAAGGCTGTTCTAAATCTTTTTACCAAAGAGGATCCCGAGGCTGAGGGGAAAGGCCCCGACGGGCAGTCACCCTCCCTCCCTGGGTCTTCTTAGAATGCGTGTGCTTGGGGAAGGGGAGGGTGTCAATTTCGTGATTTAAACAATTCTTCCAAGCCCCGTGGTCCAGTTTAAGCTCCCTGGTATCGCGTCCCGCCCAGGGGAAGTGACTTTCTGCCTTCCACGTTCTCCTTCAAGCTTAGTCTCAAGCGAGGAGCTTTTAATATCACAGGTTCTCAAGCTTAGTGGGTGCGACCCCCTCCCTCGCCGCTTCAGAAAGAGCGAGACTTCAGATAGGCCCATGGGTAGAGAGAGCGCCCTGGTGCCGGCTCCCCACATGGGGAGGAGAAAGGCCGCAAGAAGGGTTGCCACTTGGACTTCCTGAGATGGCGTAGGTAGAGGCCTAAGGAGTCAGGGGCCTCGAGCCTCTGGACTCCCAGAGCGCTAACTCCTCCACTCCGCTATCAAGCCCTTAAAGTTTCGGAGCTCTTCTATTATTCTCTCTCAATAATTTTAGAACAAACAAAAGAATTGGATTTTAGAGATTTATTTCGCTGCCAGTGTGTTTGACCTATTAAAAAGACAAGGGCGCCCCCTTCCGGTAGAAGCTCGCCATTTCAGGGAAACCCGCCGATCTGCTCGGCTTTAACCCCTCAACCGAGCCTCTGGCTTCCAGATGCCTGGCGCGTCGGGCCTTCGGGGTTGGGGAGTTCGGGGCTGCGTGTGAGAGCGCCGGGACCCGGAGTCGCCTGGAATTGGGCCAGGGTATAGGCAAATGTATCGGTCCAGCGGCTGAGAGACTCAGGAGGAAGGCTAGGAGAGCAGCGAGCGATCTCGAATAGTGAAAAAACGGGGCGGCCAGGACTCCCGGGAGCGAGGCTGCGGCGCCATCAGCCCTCGGTCCAGGTCTTCGTTCCACTGGAGTATTATATTTATCTTCCTCGCCAGGCCAATTCGCGGCGAACCCCTTCCTCCCCTTTTATCCCCCCGACTCATTTACTTGTATGGAACCTGTGCAAAAAAAAATTTTTTTTTTAAATTTCGCTTTGTATTAAACCCTTTTATGGAAGCTCTTTCCAAACACCAATTTTACTCCCGAGGCAAATTATACCCCCTCCCACCGAGGCCGACCATTTAAAAATCTTTCAGTAATTTGTGTCAAAATTACAACAAAATATATCTACATGTATTTGCCTGTAGCTATTTGCTTTTTAAATAGGGCCATTTTAAGCTACAAGAGAGAGGGTTTTGCTAAATTTAGACTGAAATGTGTTGACTATAACGTTCACAAATAGGTAAATTCAAACAACAGTCTCATGAACAAATAAACGCAGAGGCGCACGAATAGACTCCGGAAAATACACCGGGCGTCTTTTCACCAGCGAGGTGTAATTTTACTCGGAGCTGCCCTCCGCGCCCTCTCCCTTACTCGGAGCAGATCATCCCCGGTTGAGTCTCAGCAAACGTCGAAACAGGATCCGAGGGTCGCGTCTACGCTGCTCCAGGACCGAAATCACTTACTTCCAACTCCAAACCAGGTGGATTTTATTAGGCCGACTTAGGGGGTAGTGGTGGAGAAGTGCATAGACGTGACCTCCGGAAGCTCTTTTCGAATCTAGGTTCTCCAAGCAGCCCAGCGGAGAGCGAACCCGAGGCTCTGGCTCCGGGGTCCTTCACTCGTGCTGGCAAACGCTTCCCACCACCCTGGAAGTCGCGAGGCCGAAGCCGGCGACTCTGCACAGCCGTGCCCCCCTCCGCAGTCACCCCTAGCTAGCCACCCCTACTCTGAGTGGTTCGAGGACCAGAAGATGTCCTGCGGCAGGAAAAAGGCCCAGATCAAGACCCGCCAGTTCTACGAGAGGCGCGGCTCCCCTCCTCCAACACGGGGCCAACTGCCCTCCCCTCTTCCAGTCCCCCTCCTCCCCTTAATTAAAGTTTTATTCAAGGTCCTAAGTGCTGCACTTTAATTAGGTTTCCTTCGGGGGAAACCCTCTGTGCCCCCGCCCCCGTCCGGTCTAATAGAAACCCCAGAGCTTCAAACGTGAATTAAATAAATGAACCCGTTACCGTAAACTGGCAATAAAGCGCGGAGGCAACTGCTGCGGAGGGGGCGAAAGGAGAGGTTCCGTTGTTTTTGAAAGAAATGTATACCACATTCTCACCCACCTGAATAGTCCCTCTCCGGGAAAGTGGGGAGAAAGCACTGGATCGGCCCTCGGCCTCTCACCCGAGTGGGACACCCCGCCCCTCCCCCCAGGCGCTGGCCTGGGCCCGGGGAGAGATTTTAAAACATCCAATGGGGAACTGATGCCAGCCTTTCTTCCTCTCTAGGCTACCAGTTACTTTTGTGTAGAAAGCGGGTGGGGGTGGTCGGAGCAGACGGAGAAGAGGGAGTTCCACCACTGGTCCCCCTCCCCTAAATTGCCTCTAAAATGATGGAGAACAGCAAGAGTTCAATCACCCTCGGAAAGTTAGGGAGGGAAAGGCGCCCAGAGGTGAGGGTCGGGTCGGGGCCTTTGCCATTGAACTTGAAGTTTCAGGCCTTTGGTCTCCGCTGCCCCTACCCCCACTCTCCTCAACTCTTTATAGAAAGAGTGAGGAAGGTGAGGGAAGGGGTCCCATCTCTGGCCTCGGGAAGGAGGGAGGAGGCCAAGCGGCGTTGGAGGGGCCAGAGCGACCGGAAGACCGTCCAGAGACGCCGAGGTTGGCGGGGAGACGAGGCGGCCCCGGGTTGCAGTGGGGAGGGGTACTCCAGCCTTCTCTGGGCTCCCAGACCCGAGGTGGGGACCCTGGGGCTGTGCGCCATCTCCCTGAGCCTCGCCCAAGACTCGGCTGGGAGGGGGGCACCCGGTGCTGCGCTCCATTCCTTCCTCCTCTAGCCTAAGGTGCTCGAGCAGAGCCCTGAGCCTGGAGGCTGGAACCTTCAGGCCGGCGCCGCCCCAGCTCAGGGCCTCGGGGCCCAGCTGAATTCCAGCCCTGGCCTTTGCAGAGGGAGCAAGAGTGTGATGCCCCTATTTCTCAGATCAAGACCCGCTCATTTTGCTACCTCCAAGAGTGCGTTTCTCTCTAAAAACATAAACTAGCTGATTCGTGGGCCAAGGGCGTTACCGCTCTCTCAGCCTGAGGACCCGCTCAGGGAGCCCTGGGGGGGGTCCTCCCAGGAATTTGGGGGACTCCGTGGTCACGGCGGGCAGGGAAGGGCGAGCGTCAGGCTCTTGCAGAGACCACTCGGCAGAGCGCCTCCTCGTTGGTTCCTGGAGAGACCGGCAGACACCTGGGCAGAAAGGGACAAAGAAAGCGCTTCGCAGCACGCGGGACCTGCGCGCCCTCGGCAGGGGAGAGTCTGGCGGGTGAGAGCAAGGCCCCCCCCGTACGACCTTATATTTGTCTCTGACTGGATGGAATCCTGGTACAGACAAAATTAATGTTATTGTTATGTTGTTGTTCTTATTTAAACTGCAATACTTTGCAAAACATCTACTTTGAGAGCTGGGTGAAAATTAACCGTAATGATAACGGTAATGATGATTTATTAACACACTCTTAAGGGAAAGGCTCTGGCCCTTTAAAAAATAAATCAGTGCAGCTTCGTCTCAGACGGCTGCCTTCCTTCTGCCATTCCTATGCCCTCTTCGGAAGCTTGGTTAGTGCTGAGATCTGAGGAGCCACTGGAGGTGTTGCCCATGGCTGGCACATCTGCACAGGGACTCAGAACCTGCACAGAAGCAGCAGGGGGCCACATGCCCATGTCCTCAGCCACTGACACTGCTAACTTGTTGTTCTTGGGGTGGGGGCAAGGTAATCTACAGACACACTCTGGACTCACCTAACCCTCCCCGCCCCAGCTGGTTCCTGCCCATGCCTTCTCAGAGCTACTGTCCCCACACTGACAGAACCCACTTTATAAAATGAGGACGCTGAGACTAAGTGTGAGTTACTTGATCAGTGTCGCAGACAGCAGTGGCTAAGCTGGACCCCCAAAGCAGGAGCTCCTGAGGACTAAGCTCTGTGGTCTACGCCAGCGCAAGAGAATAGGAAGGGGACTTCCCTGGGGGCGCAGTGTTTAAGAATCCACCTGCCAATGCAGGGGACACGGGTTTGAGCCCTGGTCCGGGAAGATCCCACAAGCCACGGAGCAACTAAGCCCCCGTGTGCCACAACTACTGAGCCTGTGCTCCAGAGCCCGCGAGCCACAGCTACTGAGCCCGTGTGCCTGGTGCCCGTGTTCTCAGCAAGAGAAGCCACTGCAGTGAGAAGCCCGCGCACTGCAAGGAAGACCCAACACAGCCAAAAATAAATAAATAAATAAATAAAATTTTAAAAAGAGAGAGAGAGAGAATAGGAAGCCAAGCCTCTCCTTCACTCCCAACATACCTCTCCTCACCTGTTTCCATCTGGAGCCATCCCTTGAGGTCACAGAGCTACACTCAGACTCCCTAGACCCAACCCTTCCTGGGTGCACCCGGCAGATTTGCATAAGTGCAACAACAGGGGAGTAAACACAAGTTCCATCACTCAGTTTTTGAGTGCCTACTGCACGCAAAACCTTCCACTGAGGTGGAAGGCTGGAGGAGTTACAGTGGAAATACTATCTCTCTTCCTACTGATCCCTGCCTCTCGTTCTGCCTCTCACTTGCTGCCAGGTCTTAGGTCTGCTGTTTCCTCAGATGTGACCTGAAACCGGGGGACTATATTCTGTGATCTCTGACATTGTAAGGTGGGCCAAATGCCTACACATGGGGAACTGAGACCGAGAAAGATTCACCCCTCCTCCCACAGCATACGGAGAGACTTTCTGGAAAAGGCTGTGTTGGAGAAGGACCTCGAAAGATGCTTAAATACCAAACCCGGGTGGAAGATGTGAGCAAAACTCGGGAGAGGGGACAAAAGAGGCAGGTCTCTTAGGGAGAGAGGTCTGGACCTCCGCTCTGGTTGGGGCAGAGCTGGTAGGGAAGAGGGCAAGGGCGTTCTCACTGGGTCCTGAACGCTGGGCGAAGCCTGTGCTGTGATCAGACAGCCTCCTGCCCATTCAGGCTGTGACCGCCCCACTCCCACCCAGGCGCGCACGCACCGAATGTTGGTGCAGGCGCTGCTGGTGGCACACCGCAGGCCCCAGGAGGAGATAAGGAGACAGCTCTCGGAGAGAGGAATCGGTACCCCCCTGGACTCTCAGCTTCCCATCTTAGGTGTGTCCAGTCTGTCGCCCCCGTCTGAGACCTGAGCTCGGTCTTCGGCTGACGGTTGAAGTTCGCCGCCCTTCCCCCTCCAGGCAGGGTTTTGTCGTTGAACTTGAGCCAGGCCATAAACATTCCTTCACCCCTCGGGGAGCTGGACCGGGACGGGGAGGGGGTGGAGGGAAAGGTGGCGGAAGAGGGCTGTGGAAGGATCCGGAACGCCAGAGACCGGGCATCTCCCACCCAAGCCTGCATTGCTTTATCAACGAGCTTCGGATCTTTGCATTCTGCGGAAAATTCGCCAGATCTGCATTTTTAAAATCCGATTATTGAGGCCTTATTGCAAGTTAGACCAATAATTTAGTCAGGATCAACGTAATGTAACTTTCATTTTCACTCATTCGTAATTCATGTTTTCTTATCTTATTTTAGGTAGTAATACCCCCTATTTTTTTTAATGAGCAGGAAAAGCAAATGCATAAAGACCAAACGAATAATAGCTACAGCAGAGGAATTATTAGAGAAGATTGGAGTAGGTCATCCCTAGGCCATCGCCTCTGCATTTTAAAAGCGCCCCTCTCTGGGCGGAACAATCCCAGCCTGCGGCCGACGAGCCCCGCGGAGCCCTCGTTCTCCCCAGGATCCGGAAGCTTAGACTTGGTAAATGCCCCCCCCCGCCCCCATCCTCGGCCTGGGGAACCGCCCGCGGGACCCGGGAGCCTGGCGCGTGCTTCCCAGTGACCTGCCGCCGGCGGAGGCTGCTCAGAGCGGCCTGCTGAGACCTTGTTAGAGTTTTTCCTCCCTCCCTCCCTTCCTTCTTTCCTTCCTTCCTTCCGTCCTTCTTTCCTACCTTCCTTCCTTCCTCCAGGATCCCGGAGCAAGGGAGGATCAAAGACTCTATCCCGGGGTCTTTTCCTGGCTCAGTAAAACCCAGTGTAAGGGTAACTGGGCGCGCTGCGCGGGAGACGCGGGGCTCTTCTGTATCTCGTGCGGGGCAGCTCCGCGCGCAGGGCTTCCTTCCCCGCGAGGAGCCCAGGCGGCTCGGCGAGCGGCCGAGAAGGAACCAAACCCTGGCGAACTTACGACAAGCTCCCGGCCTCCTAAACGCCCGGAGGCAGGTCCTCACTAGCAAACCGGAAAAGGGGCTTGACGGAGCGGTCAGGATACTACTCTCCGCACTCAACCCGCCCCCTCGTCCCCATCTGGCTTTAACCTGCCCGAGGACTTGGACCGAAGAGGGTTTTTTGTCTCATTCTCCTCCCCAGCCTTCGATTCCCCAGGCCCTCGGGGCTCCGGAAAGAACTCAGTCAACCCCTCTCCCTTTGTCTGACCTTTGGGGAAAAGAGGCGTGGGCGCCTGGGTCAAGTTCACGCACCCGGCCAGCATCTTTTAGGGCAAGTGGGGCCACCTTTGTCATTTGGACCAGAAAGGTCCTAAGCAATCGGGATTGGGGGGAGGGGCGGGGAGGCAAAGCTTCCAGAAAGGCTTTTTGATTTTACTCTGCTGTTGCGTTCTCACATCCCCGCCCGCGCCTCCACTCAGCTCTGTAGAGGAGAAATAACTCGATCTGAAAGGAAGCCGTTTACTTGGAAAAATAAATGCGAAGGCTTCGTGGAGTGAGCTTCTCAGAAATGGTCTTAAGTCTTTGGCACTTGGGTAGTTTTTCGTTAGTTCTGTCCCGGTGTTTATGAAAGTTAAGGATTTACAGTGTTTATTTGGTACAACCGTTTCTGCGGAATCTGACTTAGAGTGAAAGAAGCCACATCTACACTGCTCCTCAAAAGCTTCAGACTAAACACACTTAAATAATTACCTGCAACATTCCAGCCCTTACAAAAAACAAAAACAAAACAAAAACGAAACAAAACAAAAAATCCTCAAAGTGCAAAAACAAACAAAAAAACAAACAAAAAAACCCTATTCAGATAGCAGAAAATAGAATATGGGGCTTTAAACACACACATACTCTGAAAACTTTTAATAAACAACGCTCTTTAAAATTTTTTTCCCATTCTTTATTCTAATACTCATGTTTTATAATTTGCAATCACTGTTATTCGTTACTTTTGTCTTTCCCCTCCCAGCTTAGTTATATGCATCCTATCTCGAGTCTAAAAACACACTATACATTTACAATGTCATAAGCAATTTCCCAAGTTATTGCAATCTTCTAAATGCCATTTAAAAATGCATAATATGAAATGAGTTATCATTTAGAAAACCATTTCCCTAATGTTGGTCATTTAGGTTGTCCCCACATTTAAAAAGAAAACTATTTTTTCCTAATTAGAAAAGTAACACATTTTCATTGTCAAGAATTTTTTTAAAATCTAAAAAATATTATAAAGAAAAGAAAACTACCCCATGTCCTATCACCCAAAGTTTACCAAAATGAATCTTTTGTTGTATTTTCTTTAGTTGTTTTTTATACAAATATGTATAATTTCAAAATTGAGATTCTGCATGAACATTTTTGAATCTTGCCTTTTAACTTAATATTAGATGAACATTCCTCAGTGTCATGAACCATTCTTCAAAAACATGATTTTAATGATTGCATAGTATTCAGTCTTCCAGGGCTGCCATCATTTGGAAAAGCATTTCTCTAATTATTGATCATTTCCGTGTTTACTTTTTAAAATAATTCATAAGAGAGTAAGAGCACATTGTTATGACCCTACGTGTGTTTGGTAGGAAGACAAGAATTGAATCTCCTTCGAATAGAATGCTTCGAAATTTTTAGGTCAAAAAGTCCCCCTCCTAGGTCTCTATTGGGAGGGGATGAAAGTGGGCCTTCTAGAGTGCTGGAAATATTCTATGTTTTGATCAGGAGGGTGGTTCCATGGGTGTGTATACATGTGAAAAAATCATTAGGCTGAACATTTAAGATTTCTGCACTTTACTTTTATGTTTTTAAATTACTTTTTAAATTTTTATTTTATTTTTGGCTGTGCTGTGTTTTCATTGCTGCGTGCGGGCTTTCTCTAGTTGTGGCAAGCGGGGGCTACTCTTTGTTGCGGTGCGCGGGCTTCTCATTGTGGTGGCTTCTCTTGTTGCGGAGCACAGGCTCTAAGTGCTCAGGCTTCAGTAGTTGTGGCACACGGGCTCAGTAGCTGTGTCCCGTGGGCTCTAGAGCGCAGGCTCAGTAGTTGTGGTGCATGGGCTTAGTTGCTCCGCTGCATGTGGGATCTTCCTAGGTCAGGGCTTGAACCCATGTCCCCTGCATTGGCAGGCGGATTCTTAACCATTGAGCCACCAGGGAAGTCCCCACTTTTTAATTTTAGCACTTCTTTCCCACTCCTGAAAGCCTATATCTGTTTACACAGAAAAGGACCAATGCAGAAAATAGGTAGGTGGAGGAAGTGAGAAAGGAGTGGGGACCAACCCAAACTGGAGCAGTTCACCCCTTGCTAGGGTATTACCTTTGGTTCATAGAGACCAGAAGTAAATATTGAACAGCTAGTGATGAGGAGAAAGACAAAAAAAGAGCCTGGCCCTTCTTCCCCACCCCATGTTAAATAAAGAAGATTTTTTCTATCACACTTACACTCATGTAGCTTTGAATTTTCCAAGCGAGTAGAAGATAAAAATAGGCTAGATGAGGTTTATAAAGAGAGTTAAAATTAACATATAAATAGCTGACTCAGCTAACATGGTCACGTGAAACAGAAGTGGGGTGCTTTCTATACAATGAAAAAAAATTTTAATTTCAGAAAGATTCATTTTGGATCTATTGTGTAATCTACATTTTCACTGTAAAAGATAGCAGACAGGACTTGGAGTCTGCCGGGGCAACTGCTCCCCCAGATGACGGGGAGGACCCGTGAGGGAGCGGAGTGGTGTCTGCTGTCTGTGTCTGGTTTTATTGGCACTATCTCGTGTGATGCTGCGTGCCGGCCAGAACATATGCTCCCTCCCTGGGATGCTGGAGGAGCGGGGAAAACCCTCCAGACTAGTTGGCCCCATGCTTACTTCCTGTTGTACTTCAGAGAGAAGACTGTTACAACCACTGCACACTATGCATCGGCGATTTTTCATTTTTTTTTAATTAGTTCACTTTTTCAGTTAGAATAAAGTTGGATTTTTAATATCTGATGAAGAAAGACATCACAGACATCTTTCCATGTCAGGAAAATATACTGTGGGTGTTTTTGCCACTCCGCGGCATCTTCCCAGACCGGGGCACGAACCCGTGTCCCCTGCATCGGCAGGTGGACTCTCAACCACTGCGCCACCAGGGAAGCCCCATGGGTTTTATTTTATTCTATATATTAAAAAAAAAAGCTTTTCCTGATCTTTTGAGGTATAGCATAATTCAGTAAAGTCCATTAATCTTAAGTGTATGGCTCGGGAAATATTTACCCATGTAACCACCATTCAGAACAACTTACAGGACATTTACAGCACCTCTGTAGGTTCCCTCAAGCCCCTTTCCAGTATAATAGTCCAGAGATAATTGCCATTCTGGTTTCTGTTGCTATGGATTAGTTTTGCCTCTTCTTGAACTTCCTATGAACAGGTCATACAGTACAGAGTACGGACCTCTTTTGGGTCTGGTTTATGCCACTCAGCAAAACGTGCCACGTTGTAATGCGTATCAGTGTTCTTTTAAATTGCTCTATGCTATTCCATTGTATGGATGAACCATGAGTAGTTCATCCGTTCACCTCTTGACGGACATTTGAGTTGTTTCTATTTTGGGCTATTATGAATAAGTCTGTTATGAATATTCTTGAACAGATCTTTTGGTGGATCAATTGATTCATTTCCTATAGATTTTCTGGATCATAGGGTAGGTATATGTTTAAATTTACTAGCTATGTGGCATTTTTAAAAATCAAATTATCCATGGACCAGTCGCATTTCCCCACAACTAGCACAGGTAGTCAGATTTAAGAGCAAGAAAAATCTAACATTAATGGTTATGACTACGTTTGCTTGAATTTCTAGAATGAGCTCATTTTGAGGTCTTAATGACCTGGATCCTCGGGACAGCAGAGATTTAAGTTTGCTGATAGCAGAGCATCAAAACTCATGGCTCTGGTTCTTCCTGTAGCCTCCCTCCACTGATCCAGTCATGGGGCAGAGTAACACCTGCAGGTTAGGTCTACATGGCTCTCACCAAACTCCCCCAAATGCAAGTGCAATGAGTCAGGGCAAAGAAGAACTATGACTGAGGTCAACGGTAGAATCAGCAGGGCGCCCAGGGGCCCAGGGGCCCAGGGGTTAGCGCTAGAAGATGGAAGTGATTCTCCCGAGTCCTGACTTGGATGCTGAGTTATGACTCAGGAAATTTATGGCCCCACGGTCTTTTAACAAGAAACAATCTATCTTCCTGGGCAGAACTTCCATTACGAGTGACAGGTGCCTGCAGCCAGCTTATTAAAAACCATCATTTCACGCCCAAAGCGAAGGTGTCACAGTGTGTTGGAACAGAATGCTAATTTCCAGCTTCATAGCTTAATCTGGGGCATGGAGAGACATTATGAGACATATTAATATTGAAGAGAAAGGAAACCCAGTGCTATTTCTGCAGCTACACCCTGAGCCCAGGGGGTGTTAGGATCTGCCTGTATTTCCCAGATCACACTGCCCCATCCCAGCAGGTTACACAGCTCACAGACTCTCACCTGCTGCCTTGGGCTGGCTCTGCCCTGGCCTGAGACAGAGCCTACCTTGCTGCTCAGTGGCCGTGGTGGAGTGGAGTGAGCACTGCACTTCCGGTCGGCGGGCTGGATTCAAGTCCCAGCGGTGGCAGAGGGAGAAGCCCTTATGTTTGCATGGTGCTTTTTAATTTTTCCAAGTACCTATGTGCATTCGCACCTTTTACCTCGTGTGGTTCAGTGACGTACAAGGAGAGGGAGAGAATCTGCCCATTTGACAGAGAAGGTAAATGAACACCCTGGAGGCAGCACTTTGTTGTTATTTTTGGAGGTGAGAAGAGCCTCCACTCATTGGCTTTTGTCTCTAACTCTCTCCTATGCAGCTTTGAGAACAACTCTGAGAAATTTGTGTGGCGGGAGGGGAGATATGGGGGCGATATTTCACAGAGATCTCTCAGGGTCGAGCCAGGTTTTCTGCCCACACGGTTTCTCTACCCCCATCCAGTCTCCTGGATGATCTTCCTGGCTAAGTTATCCAGTTATCAATGAACTTTCTGTCATCCAGGCCTGGGGGTGCTCAGGCCAAGTCAAAGGGAGATCTAAGGAAATGGTCTGAATGGTCAGGTCAAGAATTAGCCACGTAATTGAACCAAGTACAATTACTTGTACAAGACAGCCCATCAGTAGATACCTCATCTAAATGCTTGGAGTTGGGGGCATGGGTTTGGGGAACCTGGTACTCAGACACGGTAGTGGGAAGGATCTCCCCAAGAGGTGAAGTGGAAGGTTCATTTTCAGTTGCACCATAGCAAAATATTTTAAAATTTTCTGTTGTTTCTAACTTAACAAACAACACGAATTTTGCATAGTTGCCATGAAATAGCAGAACGTTTCACAACTTTTTGCGGCTGATTTCATGTAGTTTCACAATTTACATCAACTATATAAAACTGCCCTAGAAAGTTTTGTTCCTCTGAGAATCTGGGGGGCACGTGCTATGTCCTTCTTTCTGTGTCGTTTTTTAAAAAGTAATTAATTAATTAATTAATTAATTTGTGGCTGCGTTGGGTGTTCATTGCTGCGAGCGGGCTTTCTCTAGTTGCGGCGAGCGGGGGCTACTCTTCATTGTGGTGTGCAGGCTTCTCATCGCGGTGGCTTCCCTTGTTGCGGAACCCGGGCTCTAGGCATGCAGGCTTCAGTAGTTGTGGCACGCGGGCTCAGTAGTTGTGGTGCACGGGCTTAGTTGCTTCGCGGCATGTGGGATCTCCCCAGACCAGGGCTCAAACCCGTGTCCCCTGCATTGGCAGGCGGATTCTTAACCACTGCGCCACCAGGGAAGTCCCCTTTCTGTGTCTTCTTACTCTGACACTCCGCCTGAGACTCAACATTATTTTCTTCAGACTCCTTCCCTCTTTATTAAAATATTTGGGTAAACAAAATGAGCACATCTAAATTTCCTATTGCTTTAGCATCTCAGGGGCCTGTAGGAAAATGATGCCATTGTGTCTAATTGAATTTTTCATCTGCATGTTTGGGGCCATGTGGTCCGAGGCATGGGAGATCTGAAAACTTGGTGCCGGGGACTCTTGGGGAGTGTGTGTGTAGGTGACAATTAAAACCAGTTTTCCCTCTTTGTCAGCATGGCCCAAGATGGGGCTTACTTGGCCTTATAGACAGAACTACTTCCTAGGCCTTGGACCTAAGAATCAGCTGTCTCCCTTCCTACTGCCACATTCCTGGACAGTAAGCCCTGGCTCTAAAACAAAGGATTCCCTATTAGTGTGCAAAACAAGTGTTTCCCCAGAGGAGCTTCTCCTTCAGCCCAGGTGCCAGTAACAGGAGACTGATTGTTGTTTCATTTCAGAGATGATTTAGATGATCGATACAAGCCCTTTCCCAATAAAAACATTTTATTTGTCCCTGAGAAGGTTTCCTTGGAAGCATCTCAACATGCCCCACTTACTATTTTTACTCTGAATGTTTCCGTGGTCCAGAACATTTTTTGGCAAAACTCTCGGGTGAAAGCGTGACTCCAGGCTGGGAAGCCTGCCTCCACGTTGCCAAGGGGTTTTCTAGTGGCTGGGCTGAAGTGGGCCATCGCTGCCACCTTGGTTCATTAAAGAGGCTGATGAGGTTTGCCCTGCATCTGCACCACACCT
The DNA here is from genome assembly GCF_949774975.1 of Lagenorhynchus albirostris. Lineage (NCBI taxonomy): Eukaryota > Metazoa > Chordata > Mammalia > Artiodactyla > Delphinidae > Lagenorhynchus > Lagenorhynchus albirostris. The sequence goes on from NC_083114.1 coordinate 37,153,650, forward strand.
CAATCCATACCCTCTGATCTTTAAAGCAGTTTTGCAAAGCTGCGGGAGCATCTGGGGAGAAAAGGAAGTGGGGATGAGGCATTCTCCCTCCTAGTCTTGAACCGCCAAACGGAGAGCCAGGCAGTGACACATCACCAAGTCCCAATTACCTGCACAAGAATTTTCTGTCCTGGGCTTCTCTTGGCTAATCTTATGATCTACGCTGTCGGCGCCATCCATTCACCCTCTTAACCTGACACTTCTGTAGTTCTCAGTCCAGCCTCAGTTGATCCCTTCCAGGTGCAGGGAGCTAGAAGTCCGAGAAAAATACGAGCTCTGTTGACCGTGAGATTTGAGGAAGTAGACGGCTTCTCTGAGGCTCTGGTTTTGCTTTCACTGGCACGATGTTCCAGAGAGACAGCGGGATACAGCTGAGAGGCTGTGGAACTCATCCTCTTCACTTGGTACTCACAGCATAGCTTGATAACTTGACTTCAGTGTCACGAGTCCTGGGTCTTTGTAGGTGCTGGATAAATGTTGGTTGAATGAATAAATATACAAGGAGTGAATAAATCAGTATATTCCAAGGACACTATCACAGTTACACATCATACAACTGAAACTGCATTCAAAAGTAAAACTGTAAGTCATTTTTATAATAAAGTAAAACTTGATTTGATATGTGGTTGCCTGTCATTGGTAACTGAAAGATAAGATTTTGATTCCACCTTGCAGCACTTAATGGAATGCCTATCATGCCACCCCTTGCTCCTTCTCTCCTCAGTCCTGGAAGTCCCTTCTTTATCCCAAACTCTTCAATGTTCCCTTCTCTAAGGCCTTCAGAATAAAGCCTGAACTCTGCCGTATGCCCCGCCCCCAGGGCCATATATGATCAAATTCCTATTTACATTTGCAGGCGTAACAATTCACACTGTATAGTCCTTAATTGTTCTCAGAGTTCTCATTAATGTTGCCTCATTTAATCCTTCTAATCTTTCTGGGAGATAATACTTTTCATCCCCATTTTACAGATGAAGAACCTATTATCTCACCGAAGGTAGAACCAGGACTTGAACCCAGGTTGTTGAGCCCACATTCTCTATGCTTCCCACACATGCACTACCGCTCCCAACCCCCTAAGCTGCTACTTTTTACTTCCTTCTCGGTGCCAGAATTGTCTGACCCCTAGATCTTTGATCATATGATACCTCACCCCCAACACTGTGCGTTCAGTCTTGTCCATTTCTCAAAGTTCAACTCAGATTCTCCCTCTCCTCTGAGTGGTCAGGTTACATTTATTCTCCTCTCTCTTTTGTGCTCTCATTGCCCTTGACTTTACTGATTTTAAAATACTCAGCTTTAAAATACAGTGTGGCTATTTAAAATACAGTTATCTAAAGCAAAGTGTAGTTATTTGTGGATGAACCTGCCTGGCTCCATCACTAGGCTGCAAGATCCTTGAATACGGGGACGGGTTTTACTCACCTGTTTTATGTCCCCCAGGGCCCAGCACAGTGTCTGGCACCTGGTAATTACTCAATAAACGCTTATTAATAAAATCATGATTTTATTGTTAAGTGAAAAAAGTATAGGGTAGGATATAGTAGTTTACCTTTTGTCTAAAAAGGGGGGAAATAAAAATATATTATCACAGTAATTTTTATTTGCATAAAGACAATCTGGAAGGACATATATATAAGAGACTAATCACAACGGTTTCCTCTAAGGGGACAGGGCTACGGTGAGAATGGGAGAGATGGAGACAGTGCGGGAGGGAGATTTTTCACTTTATACAATTTTATAGTTTTCTAAAACCATGTGAATATATTTCTCTTAAAAATCAAAAAGGTTGCTGAAGTGATTTACCCACCAGGGGCTATTCCTGATGCTGTCCCTGCACTTATGAGGTGACAACATCCACAAACTGTCATCAGCCCATCAACTCTAGAGCAGGTGGCAGGGCTGTCCCTGCAGAAGGCAGTAAAACTCCACTTGATATATGGAAGGCCGGGGTGGGGAGGGAGGGAGAAATAAAAAGGATAGAAAAAGGGATTTTCTTTTCAATCAGATAAGTGGCAACTCTTTTTATTTAAGGCATGTTTGCATCATATTTATATTTTTTAAACGAAAAGCTAGAAAGAATACAGAAGTCTTTTGCAGGATGAATTTACCTGGTCACTAGCAATGCAAATTTAAGGTCACCCAAAGAATTGCTCCTCTAGACCAATGCCTCATCTCTCAGAGAATCAGCTCTGAGAAGAAACTATGTTTTGGAGACCATAGAAAATGAGTGAAGAGGAGAGGAGAGAGAGAGAACAGAGTGAACGATGGGGAGAGATAAAGAAAGAGAAGAGACAGGAAAAAGATGGAGGATACCAGAAAGGAAAAAGAAAACAGATTTTATTTATTTATTTTAATATTTTAATTAATTAATTTTTTATTTTCATTTTTGGCTGCATCGGGTCTTAGTTGCGGCACGCAGGCTCTTCGTTGCAGTGCGTGGGCTTCTCTCTAGTTGTGGCGTGTGGGCTCCAGAGCACGTGGGCTCTGTAGTTTGCGGCATGCGGGCTCTCTAGTTGAGGCATGCAGTCTCAGTAGTTGTGGCGCACCCAGGCTTGGTTGCCCAGGGGCATGTGGGATCTTATTTCCCTAACCAGGGATCGAACCCGCGTCCCCTACATTGGAAGGTGGATTCTTTACCACTGGACCACCAGGGAAGTCCCAGAAAGCAGATTTTAAAAGCTAGGGAAAAAAGGAGACATAGAGAGTTGAGAGTGAGAAAGAGAAAGAGAGACAGAGAGAAGCAGAGAGGGTATGTGCCTGGGAAAGGCTTGGAGGATAATTCCCAAACCAGGCCAGCAAAAGGCTCACGCGGCAGGCGAGACCAGCCCATGCCCTCAGGGACCTGCTAGGCTCTGAGATGGGGAGGCTCCATGTTCCTGGAGCAGAGAGTCTCATCAAAGGTTTGATCCCGGCCACCCCTCCATGTATGTACAGCACCTCTACAGCATGAAGCAATGGAGGGGAGTGGTTCTCCAGGCTTCCTTGGATCTTTCTAGGGCCAGTACCATTTGCCTCTAGGAGCTGAATTCCCAAAGGCAGGTACTCTCGATAGTCTAATTGGGCAGCCTCTGGGGATAATCTAGTCTGAGGGGAACTCATCTGTCCTGCTCTGGTAGTAGGCACAGTGCCACAGTTCAGCCTCCAGCTTCAGGTTCCCTCCTGAACAACTGGAGAGGAGTGGGTGGTGCAGACTTGGTCCAGATTCCCCCTTCCTAGGCGAGGAGGATCCTGAAAAGTTATGGAGAAGGCTAGAGCAAGAGTTAAAGTTGGTGGTAGAGGAATTTTGACCTTGAGTTTAGCTGTGTACCCATGAACCCAGACAGAGATGAGGGGATAAATGTCCAATTCCAGACAGGATGGAGCTCTCTCTTCCCCACTTTGGACTGCTTCCATGCCATTGGTAAGACATCTACAAAAGAAAGGAATTCAATAGCATCTTGTTAAAAGGTGTGTGTGTGGGGGGAGTTGCATTCTGACTTTTTTCCAGGGTGTCTTCCCTAATCAAAACCAGCTGGGTGAGATTGTTCTATTCTGTCAGCCACCACCTGGGTAAGTCACTTTCTTCTCCTGCGTGTGATTTCTATCCCCCTCTTTTACCTATTTCTCTCACTTAAAGTCCTATCCACAGGCTTCAACTAGACAGAAAATCAACAAGGGTATATAAGAATTCAACACTACCATCAACCAACAGGATCTAATGGATATTAACAGAAACTTCCATCCAATAGCAGCAGAATCCTCATTGTTTTCAAGTGTCCATGGAATATATACCAAGATAGACCACATTATTGACCATAAAACAAATTTCAATAAATTTAAAACAATTGATATCATACCAAGTGTGTTCTCTGACCACAATAAAACCAAAGTAGAAATCAATAACAAAAAGGTAACAGAAAAATCTCCAAATACTTGGAAACTGAACAACATACTTCTAAATAATCTATGGGTCAAAGAAGGAATTCTCAAGTGACATTTAAAACTACAATGAATTGAGTGAAAATGGAAATATAATATTAAAATTTATGGCTAAAGCAGTACTGAGAAAGAAGTTTGTAGCACTAAATTCATATATTTTCCAGTGGAAAACTCTCAAATCAATAATCTAAGCTCCCACCTCAAGAACCTAGAAAAAAGAACAAAATTAATCCAAAGAAAGTGGAAATAGTAAAGATAAGAGCATAAATTCATAAAATTGAAAACAAAAAAAAGAAGACAGGGCTTCCCTGGTGGTGCAGTGGTTGAGAGCCCACTTGCCGATGCAAGGGACACGGGTTCGTGCCCCGGTCCGAGAATATCCCGCATGCCGCAGAGCGGCTGGGCCCGTGAGCCATGGCCGCTGAGCCTGTGCGTCCGGAGCCTGTGTTCCGCAATGGGTGAGGCCACAACCGTGAGAGGTCTGTGTACCACAAAAAAAAAAAAAAAAAGAAGACAGTAACAGAAAACAGAAAAGAAAAAGAAAGTCAACGTAACAAGGAGCTGATTATCTAAAAAGATCAATAAACCTCTAGCACAATCGAAAAATTTTAAAAGAGGGAAGAAACATATCACCAATATTGGGAATGAACAGGAGATATCACTACAGACCCTGTAGACATCAAAAGAATAATCGGGGAATAGTATGTAGTAGGCTGAATAATGGCCTACAAAGATATTAGGAACCTGTAAATATTACCTTATTTAGAAAAAGGGCCTTTGTGGATATGGTTAAGTAAGGATTTTGAGATGAGATTTTCCCGGTAGGCCCTAAGTACAATCACAAGTGTCCTAATAAGAGAGAGGCAGAGGGAGATTTGACATACAAAGAAGAGGAGAAGATAATGTGACCATGGAAGGAGAAGTTGAAGCAATGTGGCCACAAAGAATACTGGCTACCACTAGAAGATGGAAAAGGCAAGGAATGGATGACCCCCTGGAAGGAGTGTAGTTTTTCCAACACCTTGATTTTGCTTCACTGATACCGGTTTTGAATTTCTGGACTCCAGAACTGTGAGAGAATAAATTTCTATTGTTTTACACCATTATGTTATGTTACATTGTTACAGCAGTCACAGGAAACATACAGTATGAACAACTCTACACACATAAATTTGGCAACTTAAATGAAAGGGACCAATTCCTCAAAAAACACTGACTCATGCAACTCACCTGGTATGAAGGAGGTCATTTGAATAATCCTATAACTATTAAGAAAATTGAATTTATAATGAAAACCCCCCAGTCTTCCCCATTTCCGGGCCTAGATGGTTTCACTGGAGAATTCTACCAAACATTTAAAGAAGAATTAAATTTTACACAACCTCTTCCAGAAAACAGAAGAGGAGGAATACTTAACAATTCATTTTATGACGTTAATATTACCCTGATACTCAGATACAGACAGTACCCAAACACACACACACACACACAGAGCTATAGACCAATGAATATAGAGGTATAAGTCCTTAACAAAATATTAGCAAATAGAATTCAGCAAAATATAAAGAGAAATACACAACATGAACAAAGAGGAGTTTATTTCAGGGATGTGAGGCTGATTCAATATTCAAAAATCAACAATGTCATCCACCATATTAACAGTATAAAGAATAAAAACCACATCATCTTATCAAGTGATGCAGAAAAAACCATTTGACAAAATACAACACCCATTTTATAATAAGCAAAGCTTCTCAGAAAAATAGGAATAGAAGGGAATATCCTCTACTTGATAATGAACACCTATAAAGCCCAACGAACATTCTACTCGATGGTGAAAGATTGAATGTTTTCCCCCTAAGATACGGAACAAGCCCCCACCTGAGGGGTCTCATGAGCACATGTGTGGACACCTCAGTCTGCACAATCAGCCTCCATCCATACCTGCTGTAAGGCTGCCCTTGGACTTAAGAGTGAATATGCCAGGAACATACTCTTCTATCTGGAAGGAGGATACATTAAAGAGGACTGCACAGCCTTTAGTCTCAGAAAAGAGACCTGCAGAGGCTTTGGGCCAATTGGAGGGCAAATTCCAGTGTCCCAGGGGCCTGGGACAAGGTCTAGAAGCAGGGGTGTCTAGGCTCCAGGTGGGACTATTCTTTTGTCTCACAAACTCCTCAGCTAGTAGGGAAGGACCACTTAAAAGAGTGACAAAGCAGGGGTCCTCTTGCCTGGGCCGAATGTCAACACTGTAGATGAGTTTGAAATTCAGAATTGTTCAGAAAGATAACTGTTTCAGAAGGATAATATGCTGCATACACTGAGGTGAATAATTTTCCCAGTGGGGGCTGGGGAAACAGAACTTAAGCAAATATATGGACACTTATGCAACAAACACATTAATATTCATTCTAGGTGGGTTAAATAAAGACTATAACTAGTCTCTATAGATGTCTCATGTCATTTCAAATCAGATTTTGCCACCAGATGAGTTCGTGCAAAACCTCAGAAAAAGCTTTTGGGGCTTCACTGGTGGCGCAGTTGTTAAGAATCCGCCTGCCAATGCAGGGGACAAGGGTTAAAGCCCTGGTCCAGGAAGTTCCCACACGCCGCGGAGCAAAGAAGCCCGTGTGTCACAACTACTGAGCCTGTGTTCTAGAGCCCGCAAGCCATAACTATGGATGCCCGCGTGCCACAACTACTGAAGCCCAAGTGCCTAGAGCCTGTGCTCCGCAAAAAGAGAAGCCACCACAATGAGAAGCCCACGCATTGCAAGGAAGAGTAGCCCCCGCTCGCCGCAACTGGAGAAAGCACACACGCAGCAAGGAAGAGACAACGCAGCCAAAAATAAATAAATAAAATAAATAAATAAATATTTTTAAAAAAGAAAAAGCTTTTGATTTTTCAGAACTTTTGAGATTTCAGAACTTGCAGATAAGGGGTTGTGGCACTATAAGAGAGTTGTGGAGTAATCCATGGCTGCTCAACTAAAGACACATTTTCAGACCCTCTTTCAAGTAAGTGTGGCCGTGTATGACTAAGTTCTCACCAACAGAATGTGAGCAGAAGTAAGGAGGGCCACTGGGGTCTGAACTTTAAGACCTTGGGCTGTGCTTTTCCACAGTCTCTTCCCCGCCTCCTGCAAGCTGTGATGCACATGGGCCGTCAAAATGAGGAAAACGTTCTCATTTGGTGAAGCAACAACATGGGAGGAACCAGAGTTCTCAGGTGCCTGTGTCAGGGCAGAGTCCTTACTAACCAGACGGCCCAACTCAGGACTGCCATGTGGGAGAGAAGTAAGTTTCTATTCTTCTTTAATCATTTTTGAGCCTCCAGTCCACTTAGCCTTGAACCAATTAATGTGAGAGATGAACATTGGACATGTTAAAGATGGAAGCTGTAGTCCCTACCCTCAAGGGGGTTCCAGGTTAAGTAAGGGAACTCATTCATGTACAGATAATTCTAATAAAATGTGCTATGCTGATAAAGCTGCTATGGAAACACACAGGCCCACCCAGGGGCTTCAGGGAAAACTTCCTTGGAAAGATGATGCCTCGGCTGAAGTATGAAGGTTGAAAAGAAGTTGGTCAGGTAAGAAAATAGAAAAGGTATGTTATGGGCTGAATTGTGTCATCCTTAAAAAAGAGATATTGAAGTCCTAACCCCCGGTGCCTCAGCATATGACCTTATTTGGAAACAGAGTCATTGTAGATATTCTTAGTTAAGATGAGGTCATGCTGGAGTAAGGTGAGCCTCTTAAAAAGAGGGACATTTGGACACAGTGACAGACACACAGGGCGAACACCATGTGAAGGCACAGACATGGGAGAGACAGCCATGTGCAGACAAAGGCAATGATTGGATTATGCTGTACAAGCCAAGGAAAGCCTGGGGCCACCAGAAGCGGAAGGAGGCGAGGAAGGATTCTCTCCTAGAGGTTTTGGAAGGACCATGGTCCTGCCAACACCTTGATTTCAGACTTCTAGCTTCCAGGACTGTGAGAGAATAAGTTCCTGTTCTTTGAGCCACCCAGTTTGTGGTGCTTTGTTACTTCAGCTCTAGGTAACTAGCACAGAGTGTTTTGGGCACAGACAACAACAGAGAGATGAGCAACAACATGGTACGTGCAAGGAAACTGTAAGCTACTCCCTATTTATAGAGCATAGCGTTCAAGGCAGGACATGGCCTGTGGCATATATATCTCATAAATGATATATATATATATAATAAATCAAATATATATACATATATTTATAGGAATAAAGAAATGCAAAAAAGAATGATCACCAACATGATAACATAGTTATCTCATGGTAGTTAAATTTCAGGCAATGCTTACATTCTTCCTTGTTCTTCTTCTGTATTGACTGGTACTTTATTTTTTTTGTTATTATTATTTTTTGTGGTACGCGGGCCTCTCACTGCTGTGGCCTCTCCCATTGCGGAGCACAGGCTCCGGACGTGCAGGCTCAGCGGCCATGGCTCACGGGCCCAGCCGCTCCGCGGCATGTGGGATCTTCCCAGACCGGGGCACAAACCCGTTTCCCCTGCATCGGCAGGTGGACTCTCAACCACTGCGCCACCAGGGAAGCCCTTGACTGGTACTTTAAATTATCATACATTTTAATATAATCAGAAAATAAGCTATTTCATTCAAGAAAACAAAGTCCATCAATAGGGAGAATTGGATAAGGTGGAGCAAGACTAGGAGCTGAGAGAGTAGCTAAGAAACTATTGCAATAGGTCAGATGATATAAGAGGAGGGCCTGAACTCAGAAAGTGGTAGCAGGATGGAGAAGTGACATATTCAGAAGGTAGAATCAGAAGGACCTGGTGAGTGATTATATGTATTGGGATTGGTGAGAGAGAAGGAGGATTCTAGAATGACTCTCAGAGCTGTAGCTGGGGTGACTTGGTGAATGGTGGCCCCATTCACTGAGGTTAGAAGAACAGGAGGGTGTTCAGGTTTTTAGGGGAATATGGTGAAACACCAGTGGGGGCATTCATGTAGGAAGATCCTCATCTGGTAGCTGTAAGTGGTGTCTGTCTGCATAGAGATCAGACTTGTGGTTGCCAAGGGGGAGGGAGGGAGGGAGGGGGATGGACCGGGGTTTGGGGTTGGTAGATGCAAACTATTACATTTAGAATGGATAAACAACAAGGTCCTACTGTATAGCACAGGGAGCTATATATCCAATCTCCTGGGATAAACCATAATGGAAAAGAATGTTAAAAAAAGAATGTGTATAACTGAGTCACTTTGCTGTACAGCAGAGATTGCCAAAACATCGTAAATCAACTACACTTCAAAACAAACAAACAAAAAAAGTGGTGTCTGTCCAGCATTCCACCCTAGACTTCTTCTAGTAAAGCCTCTTTCCCCTACTCCATCTCTGTGATACTAATGGTAGTTTCTATGTTCGTACAGATCCTATCACCCTAACTACAGTTGATTGGTCAAGGATAGAGGCCTGCCAAAGTTCTTTTTTCTTTTTAAGTTTTTTTTTGAATACTGAAGGCAGGACTGGTGATAAATCTGGGAATCACCCCATAGAGGTAGCAGTGAGATCCAAGAATGTACGAGACTTCCTAACAACACTTTGCAACGAAAGGGTGTCGGGGGAGAAAGAAGTCTGAGGATGGAATCTACCAAAGGTTAAGGAGAGAGCAATGGGAGAAGACTTCACAACAGAAATAAAAGGAATGTTCAGAGAAGTAGGAAGAAAACCAGGAGAGTGTACTACCCCATTTTGGGTTCTGTACCCAGTTCCTATGTATGTGTGTGGAATTTCCCCCACACAACCAAGCAATTCTCAGGACACCATCTGAATGTGTTAGAATTCAACTCAATTCTGAAACTCTCTGCTCGGAGATAGCAAGAGAGCTCACAGGTTAACGGTTCTGACTGTTAACAACTCAGACACCAGTTGAAAGCCCAGTCGTCGCCTGTGCCTCTGACCCACAGGCTATAAATCAGTGGTTTCCACGACCCTCTCTTTGGGTTGGATTAATTTTTAAGAGTGGCTCACAGAACTCAGAGAAACACTTTACTTACTAGATCATAGTTTATTATAAAAGGTTATAACTCAGAAAGAGCCAGATGGAAGAGATGCATAGCAGAAGGCATGGGAAAAGGGCACAGTGGTCCCATGCCCTCTCTGAGCACCCCATTCTCCTCAAGTCTCCAAGTGGTCACCAACCTGGAAGCTCTCCGAACCCTTTTTGGGTTTTTATGGAGGCTTCATTACATAGGCAGGATTGATTAAATCATTGGCTACTGGTGACTAGACTCTGTCTCAAGCCCCTCTCCCCTCCCTGGAGTTTGGGGGATGGGACTGAAAAGTCCAAACCTCTAATCCATGGTTGGCTCTGACAACCAGCCCCCATCCTTAAGTAAGGACCCCAAATCACCTCATTAACATAACCAATGGCCTTTTTCTCACTCTCATCACAGGAAATTCCAAAGGTTTTAGGAGCTTTGTGCCGGAAGACCAAATATATATTTCTGATTTTACATCACGATATCACATGCCCCCATTTAGAGGTGAGGAAACTGGAGTTAAGAGGCTAAGCTGAGAAGCTGGCTGACTCCAGACTCAATCCAGGTCTTTGTTCTTTCTATTACACCAATGCCAAAAAGTCCCATGGATTTTGATTATTCTGTGTTGGGTTTTTTTTTGGTTTTTTTTTTTTTGCGGTACGCGGGCCTCTCACTGTTGTGGCCTCTCCCACTGCGGAGCACAGGCTCCGGACGCGCAGGCTCAGCGGCCATGGCTCACGGGCCCAGCCGCTCCGCGGCATGTGGGATCTTCCCAGACCAGGGCACGAACCTGTGTCCCCTGCATCAGCAGGCAGACTCTCAACCACTGTGCCACCAGGGAAGCCCCCAAATGAATCTTTGAGTCTTGACGCCAGTAGGTTGTTTTTTTTTAAATGGACTTTAAGGGAGAGAGTCAGTATAGACAACCTGTTTTATTTTCCAATTTCCCTCTCAGAACCTGTGCCTAGTTTTGCACTGAAGGCTGCCTCTGTTCTGCCCTCCTGCTGTTGCCATCCTATTGATCAATATTCACAGGTCTGGCCTAGGATTAGGTACTTTAGGCCTAAGGGCCTGATCAGCACCAAAAGCATCAAGGTCCTCAAAAATGCTTTGGACAAGGGCAAGTAGAATGTTGAAGCAGAGTGTGGATGGAGACCAGGCTGAGGGTGTCTGAAGCCCTGGGGCCACATGGGAGAGCATTCCTGGGACACTGGGAGCCACATGCCCACCACATTTTCTCAGAGACTTCAATTTATCACATCTGTCATTTCCCCACACCTTATTCTCAATGTCATAAGTCACGAAGATGACTCGTTAAGCTGATTTACTTAATTTATCTTGTGAACACACTAATAAAAAGACTGTTATTGAATCCCTATGTCTTAGATAATGGGCAGGTGACAGGAGTTTTAAGAGATCCAATAATTCCTTTTAATTAAATTAGCCAATGACCGTTAGAGCTAGTAATTAGTGTCACTTGTCTGGTAATTGAATAGTTGGTGTGAAAAATGCCTCCACGTTAGGCTCCATCAAGGAATGAAGGTAGGAAGTATACAAATTTTTATATTCTTTTATATTTATTGTGCATTTACTATGCATCAGGAAGTATGTTGAGCAACAGACTCAGAGCAGTGAGCAAGACAGATGAGGTCCCTATCCTTCCGGAACTTGAATTCTAGTGGGCTGTGTTAAGTCCACTAACTGAGGACATTCCTATCAATTGAAAAATGCCTTTCCCTACTTCCCTTCTTAGTAAGAAAGAACACCCACCAGGATCCAGGCCAAGTTGTCAGAAGGATATAATAATTACATTTTCACATTTTAATTCTCACAGCAGCCCTGCAAGGCAGGGTAACATTGGAGAAAGGGCCGGACCTGGGTTCAGATGCCGGTTCTGCTACTTCCTACAGCTTCCTCTCAGAGCCACAGTTTTCCCATCTTAAGCCCTGAGCTGATAATATACATACATAGCATATAAATCTTTGGCATATTGCATAAGCTATTCCTATTGTTATTAGCCTATTTTTGAGGATGAGAAACTTGACACAGAGAGGTAAAGTGATTTGTCCAAGGTCACACAGCTGATAATTGGCAGAGCATGAATTTGAGCCCAAATCTGATTCCAAGACACCTCCTCTTTTTTTTTTAACATGTTTATTGGAGTATAATTGCTTTACAATGTTGTGTTAGTTTCTGCTGTATAACAAACTGAATCAGGTATATGTATTACATATATCCCCATATCCCCTCCCTCTTGCGTCTCCCTCCCATCCTCCCTATCCCACCCCTCTAGGTGGTCACAAAGCACCGAGCTGATCTCCCCGTGCTATGCGGCTGCTTCCCACTAGCTATCTATTTTACAGTTGGTAGTGTATATATGTCAATGCTACTCTCTCACTTCATCCCAGCTTACCCTTCCCCCTCCCCGTGCCCTCAAGTCCATTCTCTACATCTGCGTCTTTATTCCTGTCCTGCCCCTAGGTTCATCAGAACCTTTTTTTTTTTTTTAGATTCCATATATATGTGTTGGCATACGGTATTTGTTTTTTCTCTTTCTGACTTACTTCACTCTGTATGACAGACTCTAGGTCCATCCACCTCACTATAAATAACTCAATGTCATTTCTTTTTATGGCTGAGTAATATTCCATTGTATATGTGTGCCACATCTTCTTTATCCATTCATCTATCGTTGGACACTTAGGTTGCTTCCATGTCCTGGCTATTGTAAATAGAGCTGCAATGAACATTGGGGTACAGGACTCTTTTTGAATTACGGTTTTCTCAGAGTATATGCCCAGTAGTGGGATTGCTGGGTCATATGGTAATTCTATTTTTAGTTTTTTACGGAACCTGCCTACTATTCTCCATAGTGGCTGTACCAATTCACATTCCCACCAACAGTGCAAGAGGGTTCCCTTTTCTCCACACCCTCTCCAGCATTTATTGTTTGTAGATTTTTTGATGATGGCCATTCTGACTGGCGTGAGGTGATACCTCACTGTAGATCTGATTTGCATTTCTCTAACGATTAGTGATGTTGAGCATCCTTTCATGTGTTTGTTGGCAATCTGTGTATCTTCTTTGGAGAAATGTCTGTTTAGGTCTTCTGCCCATTTTTGGATTGGGCTGTTTGTTTTTTTGAGCTGCATGAGCTGCTTGTATATTTGGGAGATTAATCCTTTGTCAGTTGCTTCATTTGCAAATATTTTCTCTCATTCTGAGGATTGTCTTTTTGCCTTGTTTATGGTTTCCTTTGCTGTGCAAAAGCTTTTACATTTCATTAGGTCCCATTTGTTTATTTTTGTTTTTATTTCCATTTCTCTAGGAGGTGAGTCAAAAAGGATCTTGCTGTCATTTATGTCAAAGAGTGTTCTTCCTATATTTTCCTCTAAGAGTTTTATAGTGTCTGGCCTTACATTTAGGTCTATAATCCATTTTGAGTTTATTTTTGTGTATGGTGTTAGGAAATGTCCTAATTTCATACTTTTACATGTAGTTGTCCTTTTCCACCGCCACTTTTTTTAAAAAATAAATTTATTTATTTATTTATTTTTGGTTGCATTGGGTCTTCATTGCTGCGTGCGAGCTCTCTCTAGTTGAGGCAAGTGGGGGCTACTCCCCATTGCGGTGTATGGGCTTCTCACTGCGGTGGCTTCTCTTATTGTGGAGCATGGGATCTAGGCATGTGGGCTTCAGTTGTTGTGGCTTGCAGGCTCTAGAGCGCAGGCTCAGTAGTTGCGGTGCATGGGCTTAGCTGCTCCACGGCATGTGGGATCTTCCTGGGCCAGGGCTCGAACCCATGTCCCCTGCATTGGCAGGGGGATTCTTAACCACTGAGCCACCAGGGAAGCCCAGCACCACTTATTGAAGAGGCTGTCTTTTCTCCATTGTATATTCTTGCCTCCTTTATCGAAGATAAAGTGACCATATGTACGTGGGTTTATCTCTGGGCTTTCTATCCTGTTTCATTGATCTGTATTTCTGTTTTTGTGCCAGTAACATACTGTCTTGATTACTGTAGCTTTGTAGTGTAGTCTGAAGTCAGGGAGCCTGATTCCTCCAGCTCCGTTTTTCTTTCTCAAGATTGCTTTGGCTATTCAGGGTCTTTTGTGTTTCTATACAAATTGTGAAATTTTTGGTTCTAGTTCTGTGAAAAATGCCGTTGGTAGTTTGATAGAGATTGCATTGAATCTGTAGATTGCTTTGGGTAGTATAGTCATTTTCACAATGTTGATTCTTCCAATCCAAGAATGTGGTATATCTCTCCATCTGTTTGTATCATCTTTAATTTCTTTCATCAGTGTCTTATAGTTTTCTGCATACAGGGCTTTTGTCTCCTTAGGTAGGTTTATTTCTAGGTATTTTGTTTGTTTGTTTGTTTTGTTTTTTGCGGTACGCGGGCCTCTCACTGTTGTGGCCTCTCCCGTTGCGGAGCACAGGCTCCGGATGCGCAGGCTCAACGGCCATGGCTCACGGGCCCAGCCGCTCCGCGGCATGTGGGATCTTCCCGGACCGGGGCACGAACCTGTGTCCCCTGCATCGGCAGGTGGACTCTCAACCACTGCGCCACCAGGGAAGCCCTATTCCTAGGTATTTTATTCTTTTTGTTGCAATGGTAAACGGGAGTGTTTCCTTAATTTCTCTTTCAGATTTTTCATCATTCGTGTATAGGAATGCAAGAGATTTCTGTGCGTTAATTTTGTATCCTGCTACTTTACCAGATTCATTGATTAGCTCTAGTAGTTTTCTGGTGGCATCTTTAGGATTCTCTATGTATAGTATCACGTCATCTGAGAACAGTGGCAGCTTTACTTCTTCTTTTCCGATTTGGATTCCTTTTCTTTTTCTTCTCTGATTGCTGTGGTTAAAACTTCCAAAACTATGCTGAATAATAGTGGTGAGCATGGGTATCCTTGTCTTGTTCCTGATTTTAGAGGAAATGGTTTCAGTTTTCACCATTGAGAACGATGTTGGCTGTGAGTTTGTTATATATGGCTTTTATTATATTGAGGTAATTTCCCTCTATGCCTACTTTCTGGAGAGTTTTTATCATAGATCGGTGTTGAATTTTGTCAAAAGCTTTTTCTGCATCTGTTGAGCTTATCGTATGGTTTTTATCCTTCAGTTTGTTAATATGGTGTATCACATTGATTGATTTGTGTATATTGAAGAAGCCTTGCATTCCTGGGATAAACTCCACTTGATCATGGTGTATGATCCTTTTAATGTGCTGTTAGATTCTGTTTGCTAGTATTTTGTTGAGGATTTTTGCATCTATATTCATCAGTGATATTGGTCTATAGTTTTCTTTTTTGTGACATCTTTGTCTGGTTTTGGTATCAGGGTGATAGTGGCCTCATAGAATGAGTTTGGGAGTATTCCTCCCTCTGCTACATTTTGTAAGAGTTTGAGAAGGATAGGTGTTAACTCTTCTCTGAATGTTTGATAGAATTCGCCTGTCCTGGGCTTCTGTTTGTTGGAAGATTTTAAATCACAATTTCAATTTCAGTGCTTGTGATTGGTCTTTTTATATTTTCTATTTCTTCCTGGTTCAGTCTCGGAAGGTTGTGCTTTTCTAAGAATTTGTCCATTTCTTCCAGGTTGTCCATTTTATTGGCATATAGTTGCTTGTAGTAATCTCTCATGAGTCTTTGTATTTCTGCAGTGTCAGCTGTTACTTTTACTTTTTCATTTCTAATTCTGTTGATTTGAGTCCTCTCCCTTTTTTTCTTTATGAGTCTGGCTAATGGTTTATCAATTTTGTTTATCTTCTTGAAGAACCAGCTTTTCGTTTTGTTGATCTTTGCTATTGTTTTCTTTATTTCCTTTTCATTTATTTCTGCTCTGATCTTTATGATTTCTTTCCTTCTGCTAACTTTGGGGGTTTTTTGTTCTTCTTTCTCTAATTACTTTAGGTGTAAGGTTAGGTTGTTTGAGGCTTTTTCTTGTTTCTTGAGGTAGGACTGTATTGCTATAAACTTCCTTCTTAGAACTGCTTTAGCTGCATCCCATAGGTTTTGGGTTGTCGTGTTTTCATTGTCATTTGTTTCTGGGTATGTTTTGATTTCCTCTTTGATTTCTTCAGTGATCTCTTAATTATTTAGTAGCGTATTGTTTAGCCTCCATGTGTTTGTATTTTTTACAGTTTTTTTTCCCCTGTAATTGATACCTAGTCTCATAGCGTTGTGGTCGGAAAATATACTTGATACGATTTCAATTTTCTTAAATTTACCAAGGCTTGATTTGTGACCCAAGATATGATCTATCCTGGAGAATGTTCCAGGAGCACTTGAGAAGAAAGTGTATTCTGTTGTTTTGGGATGGAATATCCTATAAATATCAATTAACTCCATCTTGTATAATGTGTCATTTAAAGCTTGTGTTTCCTTATTTATTTTCATTTTGGATGATCTGTCCACTGGTGAAAGTGAGGTGTTAAATTCCCCTACTATTGTTGTGTTACTGTCAATTTCCCCTTTTATTGCTGTTAGCATTTGCCTTATGTATTGAAGTGCTCCTACTTTGGGTGCATAAATATTTACAATTGTTATACCTTCTTCTTGGATTGATCCCTTGATCGTTATGTAGTGTCCTTCTTTTTCTCTTGTAATAATCTTTATTTTAAAGTCTATTTTGTCTGATATGAGAATTGCTACTCCAGCTTTCTTTTTTTTTATTATTTATACATTTATTTAATTTTTGGCCTTGTTGGGTCTTCACTGCTGCACACGGGCTTTCTCTAGTTGCAGTGAGTGGGGACTACTCTTTGTTGTGGGGAGCAGGCTTCTCATTGTGGTGGCTTCTCTTGTTGCAGAGCACAGGCTCTAGGTGCGCAGGCTTCAGTAGTTGTGGCACACGGGCTTCAGTAGTTGTGGCTCACGGGCTCTAGAGCGCAGGCTCAGTAGTTGTGGCGCACGGGCTTAGTTGCTCCGCAGCATGTGGGATCTTCCCGGACCAGGGCTCGAACTCATGTCCCCTGCATTGGCAGGCGGATTCTTAACCACTGCACCACCAGGGAAGCTCTCCAGCTTTCTTTTGATTTCCACTTGCATGGAATATCTTTTTCCACCCCCTCACTTTTAGTCTATATGTGTCTCTAGATCTGAAGTGGGTCTCTTCCAGACAGCATATATATGGGTCTTGTTTTTGTATCCATTCAGCCAGTCTATGTGTTTTGGTTGGAGCATTTAATCCATTTACACTTAAGGTAATTATCAATATGTATGTTCCTGTTACCATTTTCCTAATTGTTTTGGGTTTGTTATTGTGGGTCTTTTCCTTCTCTTGTGTATCCTGCCTAGAGAAGTTCCTTTAGCATTTGTTGTAAAGCTGGTTTGGTGGTGCTGAATTCTCTTAACTTTTGCTTGTCTGTAAAGGTTTTAATTTCTCTGTCAAATCTGAATGAGATTCTTGCTGGGTAGAGTAATCTTGGTTGTAGGATTTTCCCTTTCATCACTTTAAATATGTCCTGCCACTCCCTTCTAGCTTGCAGAGTTTCTGCTGAAAGATCAGCTCTTAACCTTATGGGGATTCCCTGGTATGTTATTTGTTGCTTTTGCCTTGCTGCTTTTAATATTTTTTCTTTGTATTTAATTTTTGATAGTTTGATTAATATGTGTCTTGGCATGTTTCTCCTTGGATTTATCCTGTATGGGACTCTCTGCACTTCCTGGACTTGATTGACTATTTCCCATTTTAGGGAAGTTTTCAACTATAATCTCTTCAAATATTTTCTCAGATCCTTTCTTTATCTTTTCTTCTTCTGAGACCCCTATAATTCAAATGTTGGTGTATTTAATGTTGTCCCAGAGGTCTCTGAGACTGTCTTCAATTTTTTTCATTCTTTTTTCTTTATTCTGCTCTGCAGTAGTTATTTCCACTATTTTATCTTCCAGGTCACTTATCCATTCTTCTGCTTCAGTTATTCTGCTATTAATTCTTTCTAGAGAATTTTTAATTTCATTTATTGTGTTGTTCATCATTGTTTGTTTGCTCTTTAGTTCTTCTAGGTCCTTGTTAAACATTTCTTATATTTTCTCCATTCTATTTCCAAGATTTTGGATCATCTTTACTATTATGACTCTGAATTCTTTTGCAGGTAGACTGCCTATTTCCTCTTCATTTGTTTGGTCTGGTGGGGTTTTGCCTTGCTCCTTCATCTGCTGTGTGTTTCTGTTTTCTTATTTTGTTTAACTTACTGTGTTTGGGGTCCCCTTGTTGCAGGCTGCAGGTTGATAGTTCCCGTTGTTTTTGGTGTCTTCCCTCAGTGGGTAAGGTTGGTTCAGTGGGTTGTGTAGGCTTCCTGGTGGAGGGGACTGGTACATGTGTTATTGTGGGTGGCGCTGGATCTTGTCTTTCTGGTGGGCAGGGCTGCGTCTGGTGGTGTGTTTTGGGGTGTCTCTGAACTTAGTATATTTTTAGGCAGCCTCTCTGCTAATGGGTGGGGTTGTGTTCCTGTCTTGCCAGTTTTTTGGCATGGTACGTACAGCACTGGATCTTGCTGGCCGTTGGGTGGAGGTGAGTCTTAGCGTTGAGATGGAGATCTCTGGGAGAGCTCTTGCCGACTGATATCACATGGGACCGGGAGGTCTCTGGTGGTCCAATGTCCTGAACTCGGCTCTCCCACCACAGAGGCTCAGGCCTGACACCAGGCTGGAGCAGCAAGACCCTGTCAGCCACACAGCTCAGAAGAAAAGGGAGAAAAAAAGAAAGATAAATAAATTAATTAATTAAAATTTAAAAATTATTAAAATAAAAATGTAATAAAAAAAGAAGAGCACAACCAAACCAATAAACAAATCCACCAGTGATACCAAGCACCAAAAACTATACTAAGATAAACATAAAAATCAGAAACAAGTCAGTTGCAGACAGCAAACCCTAAGTCTACAGTTGCTCCCAATGTCCACCACCTCAATTTTGGGGTGATTCATTGTCTATTCAGGTATTCCACAGATGCAGGGTACATAAAGTTGATTGTGGGGATTTAATCCGCTGCTCCTGAGGCTGCTGGGAGAAATTTCCCTTTCTCTTCTTTGTTCGCACAGCTCCTGGGGTTCAGCTTTGGTTTTGGCCCGGCCTCTGCGTGTAGGTCGCCCTCAGGCATCTGTTCCCGCCCAGACAGGACGGGGTTAAAGCAGTGGCTGATTAGGGGGCTCTGGCTCATTCATGCCGGGGGAGGGAGGGGTATGGTAGTTATGATTGGAATGCGGGACAAGCCTGCAGTGGCAGAGGCCAGCGTGACATTGCAATAGCCTGAGGTGCGCCGTGTGTTCTCCCGAGGAAGTTGTCCCTGGATCACGGGACCCTGGCAGTGGCGGGTTGCACAGGCTCCCGGGAGGGTGTGGACAGTGACCTGTGCTCACACACGGGATTCTTGGTGGCGGCAGCAGCAGCCTTAGCGTTTCATGCCCGTCTCTGGTGTCCAAGCTGATAGCTACGGTTCGCGCCCGTCTCTGGAGCTTGTTTAGGCAGTGCTCTGCCCTCTGTGGGCAGAAGGGGTAGGAATCCCCTCTCCTCGCACACCCCGAAACAATGGTCTCTTGCCTCTTAGGCGGGACCAGACTTTCCCAGACTCCCTCCCTGACAGGAGGGAGTGGCGCACTAGCTGTGCGCACTAGCCCCCTTCAGGCTGTGTTCACGCAGCCAACCTCAGTCCTCTCCCTGGGATCTGACCCCTGAAGTCCAAGCCTCAGCTCCCAGACCCCACCCATCCCGGCCAGCGGGTGAGCAGACAAGCCTCTCAGGCTGGTGCGTGCTGGTGTCCTCTGTGCAGAAATCTCTTCGCTTTGCCCTCCGCACCCCTGTTGCTGTGCTCTCCTCCGCAGCTCTGAAGTTCCCCCCTCTGCCACCCCTGTCTCTGTCAGTGAAGGGGCTTCTAGTGGGTGGAAACCTTTCCTCCTTCACAGCTCTCTCCCCGAGGTGCAGGTCCCGTCCCTATTCTTTTGTCTCTGTTGTTCCTTTTTTCTTTCGCCCTACTCAGGTACGTGGGGAGTTTCTTGCCTTTTGGGAGGTCTGAGGTCTTCTGCCAGCGCTCAGTGGGTGTTCTGTGGGAGTTGTTCCACATGTAGATGTATTTTTGATATATTTGTGGGGAGGCTCTCCACGTCTTACTCTTCCGCCATCTTGAAGGTCCCATCACCTCCTCTTTCTAAGTTGGCACCACTGCCTGGCATGAAGCCAAGAAGAAGTATCCCTGGGGGGAGTGACGTACGTTTATGGAGGGGTGCAAGCATCAGTTACTTGGGAGGGGCAGCCAGGGAGAACCAGGAGAGATGTGGGGTCTGGGCAGGCAAGAACACAGATAATGGTCAGTGAACAAGTCCAGACACACTGGTAGTGGCAAGACCCAACCGGAGGAGCCACGTTCAGAGTCTGGCTGGGTCTGGCTGGGTCGGCTCACCTGCGGCCAAACACTGCCCCCTGCCGGCCGCCCGAGGGGCGGAGGCCAGCGGCTCAGCTCCCGGAGCCTGCGGGCTGCCCACGGTTGGAACCACGCCGAGGGCGCTCACCGCACAGGCAGGAGCCCTGGGGACCATGTCCCCTTTCTCAGAACGAGGCTGAGAGCCGGAGAAGCGGCGGCACCTCGGGGCTTCTGTGCCGGCCTGGGCCTCCTAGGGTGACGTCGCATGCCCCCTTCGCTCCCTCAGCTTTTGACCAGAAGGAGTCAGAGCTCAGGATTTTTCCTGCCTTGGGTCCCGACCCCGGGCATCTCCGGGGTCTATCTTTGCTGCGCAGCCCCCATTCTGTTTAGGGGGGCCGCCCGCCGCGCCCCTCTTAGGATGCCGGCCACCTGGGCGGGGGACGTCCCTAGGGATGAGCCCGAGCCTCGTGTGGGGGCATCTTAACCAACTGTAGACCAAAAGCCACTTGCTCTCCGGCTGAAGAGACACTGTAGTGGCAGCCGCCTCTTGTCCCCCTCCTGGCATCCCCCGGAAGCGGGTTGGGAGGGGTTAATCCTGCCACTAAGGGCTCTTCAGGCCTGCAGCTCGCCAGGTGTGGGACTTGGGCTCCTCCCCATTTCATCCCATCCCCCGCCTCCCATCTCTCCAGTTTCCTAGGCCAGAACTACTAAACAATGTGTTAAAAGTTTCAGTATTCTCAGCTTTTAGTCCCAACGTGGCTCCACACCTCCATTTGCTCTCTGCAAAATGAAGTGAGTTAAACACTCTAAGAACCGAGGTAAACAACATCTCAATATAATCACGTGCATTTCTTAATATAAGAGAAGCACTTGGGGGAGAAATCTTCAGGAGACCTGGTTTGCAAGGCAGCCAAAGATGGGACGCAGCCAGGGAACCAGCTGGAGATATGACATATGGCCACATAATTATGTGGAGTTCGTAAAACAACAGAGAACGAGCTCAGTAGCAATCCGGAGGGCGAGGTGTGTGTTTGGGGGGTGGGGGGAGGAGAGTCTCAAATGTCCTGTGCAGGGATTGGCATTTTATTCTATGACTTGAATAAAAACAAAGAAGACAGGCTTGTTAGCACTTCAAATCTATTGATTTAGTAGGCAAGATCTTTAAAAATTTCAACAAGCTAAGATTACCTGTAGAAAGGAAGTAGATATTTTCAAAAATTAGGATTGGTGTCAGGTCCTTTATCGTATCCTCCCTGAATCAAGAATCCCCATTTGGAATAGAAGACATACGACTCAACTAAGATTCCTGTGAAAAGGGAGAGGGCATTGGGGGAAGAGCTGACTGAGCTGACCTGTGCTCAGGGTGAGAGCCTGCAGCCCCGTTGCCTGCAGATGAAGGTAGTTGAGCCTGAATTAGTAGGCAACACTCACATTTACAATGGATAAAAAACTTTCCAGTGCATCTTTAGGTCATCTGAACTCCACTCTGACTATAAGGTGGGCTGGGGAGTTACTAACCATACTACTTTCAGATAAGGGCTTGGAATTTAAAGTTCAGAGAGGTGAAGAGAATAGCTTGATAAAAAGATGGGATCAGAGCACAGGTTTCTGATCCTTTCCAACCCAGTGTCTTGGGTGGGATGCTTTCTTTAAAAAGTGTGACGTCAGACCCAGAGGGGAGATGGCTTTGCTCTATGGTATAGAGCAAAGAGAGCGCTACATCTTCTGCACCTTGAGCACTGCCTTTTGACAAGGATACCATTAGACTCTCCTTCTCATTACCAATTAGGTCACCATTGAAATGTCACCTCAAAGAGGTGTTCCTTCACCCTAGTATTGTCCCCTTCTTCCTCAGTGATATTCTTTCAAGTTTGTGGCACCACCATCAGAAAATTTCTTGTATATTTATGTGTCTCCCCCTGAGAATGCAAGGCCTTGTCTTGTGGCCCGCTGTGGCCCTAGGACCTAGCACATACCAAGTGTTCCATTAGAACGAACGAATGAATGAACAAGAGCAGTGGTTCTCAAAGTCTGGTCCACAGACTCCTAGGAGACTCTAGACTTTTCCAGAGGGCCCACAAAGTCAAACACTGAGTCATAATTTGTCTTTTCCCCATAACGACATTGACAACATTTACCATGATGGCAAAGCCGCCACGGCACTATATTATACTGGAAGTCATTGCGTTCTTCACCACCATGCATGAAAGAACAAGACGAAACAAAAGCCAGTTTCACTTAAGAAGGTGCTTGATGGGACTTTCTTGGTGGTCCAGCGGTTAAGACTCCGAGCTTCCACTACAGGGGGCGCGGGTTCAATCCCTGGTTGGGGAACTAAGATCCTGCATGCTGCACGGCACAGCCAAAAAAAAAAAAGAATAAAAATGATTAGTTTTATTAAAACTCAATCCCTGAGTACATTAAATAAGAAGAAGTCATAACTTCTGCACATAGAAGGACAGTGGTTGTGTTGAGGAAAGGCACTTGTTTGAGTTGTGAGCTAAACTAGCTGCTTTTAAAAATATATATATTTATTTAATTTATTTATTTTTGGCTGCATTGGGTCTTTGTTGCTGAGCGCGGGCTTTCTCTAGTTGCTGCGAGCGAGGGCTACTCTTCATTGCGGTGTGCGGGCTTCTCATTGCCGTGGCTTCTCTTGTGGCAGAGCACGGGCTCTAGGTGCGCAGGCTTCAGTAGTTGTGGCGCATGGGCTCCAGTAGTTGTGGTGCGCGGGCTCAGTACTTGTGGTGCACTGGCTTTGTTGCTCCGCTGCATGTGGGATCTTCCCGGACCAGGGATCGAACCTGTGTCCCCTGCATTGGCAGGCGGATTCTTAACCACTGTGCCACCAGGGAACCCCACTAGCTGCTTTTTTTTTTATGGAACATCATTTCTCCTTGAAAGAGTGACTGACAGAAAAGAAATCTATGCTAATTCAGACCTGGGTATTGGTAGACATTTTCTGAAAACAAAGTGAGTTTTCCCTTTCAGGGAAAACAACTGAGAGCTTTCATTGCTAATTATGAGATTCAAGTTTTAAAACAAACATTGGAATTTTGGAAAACTTAAATCTACCACTGACGGCTTGCAGCTTCCCCAAACCTAAAGACTTTTCTGATGAGCTTGGTGTTGATATCAATGAATGTGAGATTTTGGTATTGAATCATGAAATGTGTCAACATTTGGAAGAGCTTCATAACTCAGTGAAACAAATATTTTCCAAATGACCAATGCACAATGTTCCAAAATCATGCATGGGTAAAAGATCAATTTAAAGTCCCTTATAGACCAATGGATTTTAATGTAACAGAATGAAAAGTTCATTGATATGATTTCAGATTCCACATTGCAACTAACCTTCAAGAAACCCACTTGACCAGTTGGGGTGTGGTATCTAAGAAAAATATCTACAATTATTTGAAAAGGCTACAAAATACTCCTCCCTTTCCCAACTACATATCTGTGTGAAATCAGATTTTTTTCATATCTTTCAACGCAAATAACATATCAAAACAGATTAAATGTAGAAGCAGATAGGAGAAGCTGCCTGGCTTCTGTTATTCTAGACATTAAAGAGATTTGCCAAAATGCAAAAACAATGCCACTCTTCTTGCTATTTTTTTATTTGGGAAATACAGTTATTTTTCATAAACTGTTACTCTTGTTACATGCATATGGTGTATTAATGCTATTTTAAATGAATGAACAAATATTAAAAATTTTTCTGTTTTAATTTATAACATGGTGAATGTCAATGCGTATTTAACATAAACACATAAACAAGACTGAAAACAAAACCCGTAAACAAAAGCTCTTTGGGAACCTCAATAATTGTTAAGAATATAGAGGGGCTTTGAGACCAGAATGTTTGAGAACCACCGAGCTAGAGATGAGAATATAAACTTCTCTCTCTTTTTCTTATTCAGATATAATTCACATAACATAAAATTCACCATTTTAAAGTGTAAAATTCAGTGGTTTTTACTATATTCACAAGGTTGTTCAATCATCACCACTATCTAATTCCAAAACATTTTCATCATCCCCCCAAAGAAATCCTGTGCCCATTAGCGGTCACTCCTCCTTGCCACTCCTCCTTAGCCCCTAGAAACCACAAATCTCAATGGATTTGCCTACCTGGTCATTTAATATAAATAAAATCACACAACATGCGGTGCCTGGCTTCTCTGACTTAGCATTCTTTCGCTTCTTTCAAGGGTCATCCATGTGGTAGCATGTATATGCACTTTACTCCCTTTTATGGTAGAATTATATCATGATATTCCACGTTTTGTTTATCCATTCCGTCAGTTGATAGACATTTGAGTTGTTCCCACTTTCTGGCTATTATGAATAATGCTGCTGTGAACATTCATGTACAAGTTTTTATATAAACCTTATGTTTTCAATTCTCTGGGGCATATACCTAGGAGTGGAATGCCTGGGTCTTATAGTACCAATTTGAGAACATGCCAAACTGCTTTCTACAGTAGTTCTGCCATTTTATGCTCCCACCAGCAATATATGAGGGTTCCAGTTTCTCTACATTCTTGCTAACACCTGTTATTGCCTTTTTGATTATAGCCATGCTTCTGAGTTTGAAGTGATATCTCATTGTGGGTTTGATTTGTATTTCCCTAATGACTAATGATAGTGTCTTTTCATACATTTATTGGCCATTTGTATATCTTCTATGGAGAAATGTCTATTCCAATCATTTGCCCAATTTTAAATTAGGTTATTTGTCTTTTTATTGTTGAATTGTAAGAGCTCTTCATATATTTTGGATACAAGACCCTTATCAGAGCTATGATTTGCAAATATTTTCTTCCATTCTGTGGTTAGTCTTTTAACTTTCTTAACAGTGCTTTGACCCACAAAAGGTTTTAATTTTGATTAAGCCCAATTTATTTATTTTTTTCTTCTTGTGCTTTTGGTGTCATATCTAAGAAAACATTGCCTAATAAAAAAAATGTTACACCTGTGGCTCCTTCTAAGAGTTTTACAGTTTAGCTCTTATATTTAGGTCTTTGACCCATTTTGAGTTAATTTTTGTAGAATGAATGGGGAATTTGGGGATCCAAATTCATTCTTTTGCATGTGGATATCCACTTGTTCTAGCACTGTTGTTGGAAAAAAGAATCTTTCCCCATTGGATGGTCTTGACACCTTGACCATAGATATATGGATTTATTTCTGGACTATCAATTCTATTCCATTGATCTATACATCTCTACTTATGGCCCAGTGCCACAGGGACTTGATTACTGTAGCTTTTGAAATTGGGAAGTGTGAGTCCTCCAACTTCATTATTTTTCAAGATTGTTTTGGCTAGACAATATTAGCTTTAATATTAACTTTTTTCCATTCCAGGTGCTAAGTGCACAGCTGTTTATTATATTATTCTCTTTACTTTTCTGTATCAAGATTTTTGTACTAATAAAATGGGTGACAGCTGAATATGTGTGATGAATAAATCACTTGAGTTAATAAATGTAAACCACTTGGAAGAGTATGTGGCTCTATACTGTTAGCTGTTGTTGTTATTCTTCTAAGTGAAATTTTGAAGAGGCATCTTTAAAAAATTTTTTAGTGAAATATAGTTGCTTTACAATGTAAAGAAGCATCTTTTTTTGTTTTTCTTTTTTTGCCACACCGCGCGGTTTGCGGGATCTTAGTTCCCCGACCAGGGATTGAACCCAGGCCCAAAGCACCGAGTCTTAACCACTGGACCACCAGGGAATTCCTTAAAGAAGCATCTTTTGAAGCTAGATTATCAGGGTTCAAATACTGGACCTGCCACTCCCTAATGGTGCGACCTTGGGCTAGTTATGAAATCTTGCCATAATCTAATCTGTAGAAAGTGGATAATAACTTTAGTCTCATAGGGTTGTTGTGGAAATTAAATGAGATACAGATATAATTAAATGATGTAATAGAATAGCAGGAGGTTATTGAACCCAGTAGACCCTAAATTATTATTTGCCTTCCTACAGCTCTGCAGAGAGTGATCAACTTGGTTAAACACCTGGAAATCACTCCACATGAAGGACGTTAAGGAAATGGAGGACAAAGCTCTTTTTGAATATCCAAAGCCAAATGTGGAAGAAAATATCTTTTCTTTGTATTCTAGAGAGCACCAGGACCCCTGAATTTAAGGAAGTCATTCTGGCTCACTTTTCCCAGCCCCAGCCTTCTGGGAGCTTTCATAATGCTCAATGGTCATATATGCCAGCACTTGCCAGTTTGTAATTATAATTATTTAGGTGTCAGATGCTCCCACTGGGTGGTCCCTTTTCACAAATATTTACAAAGTGATTACAATATTCCAGACACTATGTGTGTTAGACCCTGGGGCTCATGGATGAGTAAGATGCTGCCCCAGTCCTCCAGAAGGTCACAGCCCAGCTAAAAGCCAATTGGTAAAAGTTAGAGGGAGCTAAATTTCTCCTTGATACAACTGATTGCTGTCCCTCCTAATTCCTCCAAAGTCCTTTGTTTTGGAACCAATGCAGCAACTACTTCTCCACCGAAAATCACCGGATTCGAAGGGAAAGTTTCAGGGCAAGCCGTCACTGGCAGAGGTCTCTGGGCCTGGAAATACGTGGCTTGCTGAGCGTGGAGCACCCTCTAGTGTCTGTCCAGGGTAAGTCAGGTCCAATGGGAAACTTTCCAAAGATCCCTATTTACCACCAATAGTTTCTTTCCTTAGTTTAGTGCTGCTTATGGTTAAGCTGCTTTTAGGTCTCCGCCGCAAGACAACAACACTGACAGTTTAAAAATAATAAATAACATAGTTGCCAATATTTTGGGGCACTTACTATGTCCCAAGCCTGTGTTAATGGTCTTACCTGGCTACCCAAGAGGTAGATACTACTGCTACTACTAGTAGCACTAGTATTAGTACTACTTCTACTACTACTATTATTATTTCTGTTATACAGAAATAATAATAAACCGAGGCAGGTGAGACAGCCAGGTAGGGGCAGAGCCCGAATTCAATCCAAGCTGTCAGACTTCATAACCATGCTTAATTTTTTGATTTACTGTCAAAGAGAAGCAATAACCCCAGGCAATCTGAAGATAAATCTAGTCAAATTTCTCCTGTTTACTTGGGAGAATTGTAATGTATGTAAATCCAGAAGATTTATGTTGAAATGTCAAGTATGGAATGAGAATGAGCCTCTCTTGGGCTCATATTAAAAGGGATAGAAAGGAATAATCAAGACTAGGGTTTTCAAACTGTGGGTCATGACTCACTGATGCGTTGTGTAAAAACTTCAGTGGGTTGTAAGCAGCACGTTAAAAATTGAAATACGATAATAGATCAGGAAAACACTAGACTGCACAGCAACCCAGCACATATTCTCTCTCTCTCGATATACACACATAATATATCAACACATAATATATATTTATATGTATATGAGAATATACATATAGGACTGATCAAAAACATTTGAAAACTGCTGATCTATCTATCTTCCTGTCTCCCCAGGACTATAGTCAAACCATTTCATCCAGGTGAAGCTGCCTTCTCTTTTGAGACCCCAATGATGTGACTTCCATTTCTCTTCCCTCTTCTTAGCCATTAGTTTTCTTGGAGCAACCCACGCTGCCCAGAAGGTCATCTCGGGTCTAAATTAAATTCCTCACGCTATAGCCACCCCTCTTCCTTTTTTTGGAGTTAAAGAATTGAGATTTCTTCTTTTTGTGACAGAACCTGTGAGTAAAAACAGTAAGTTTATTTTAAAAATCTAGTGTGCGGGCTTCCCTGGTGGCGCAGTGGTTGAGAGTCCACCTGCCGATGCAGGGGACGCAGGTTCGTGCCCCGGTCCGGGAAGATCCCACATGCTGTGGAGCGGCTGCGCCCGTGAGCCATGGCCGCTGAGCCTGCACGTCCAGAGCCTGTGCTCTGCAACGGGAGAGGCCACAACAGTGAGAGGCCCGCGTACCGCCAAAAAAAAAAAAAAATCTAATGTGCTTATCCAATCATGTTTTTTTCTCTAAACTTCAGAGGTTGGAGTTACATTGAAAGATGATAGACATTAACTAGCCCCAATTTGTATTTGAGTTTTGGAGAAGTTAAGTAACTTGTCTCAGTTCACACAGCTAATAAGAGAAAGATCTAGGATTTTAACACAGGACAGTCTGACTCCAGGACAGCAGGCTTTCAACCACTATGTTATGCAAAAGAAATACCCCCTCAGCAGCCAGGGCTGAGAACACAGACATGGTGTGTGGGATGCTGATGAATTGGGTAGACAAGAATGTGTGTTGAGCTGTATTCTAGGAGCCGCTACATTACAGAGATGTTTGAGCTCCAGAGTGTCGGAGGTCCCATGACACAATGAGTTTGGAGGTGGTCCTTGGTGTTTGTGCCTGATCTGTTATACTGAGGATAAATGTGTTTCAGTGTGAGACACTGGGCTAGGTCTCAAAACAACTGTGAGATGCTTATTGTTATTATCCCCACATAGCAGTTGAAGAAACTGAGGTTCAGGTTAGTCCACAGAGAGTAAACAGCTGAGATGCAAATCAGGTAGTAAAAATTATCATTGACAGTTAACTGAAGTCTCGCTGCATGGCAGGCACTGTGTTAAACTGCTTGCATGTATTATCTCATGTGATTGGTTCAAAGACTTATTAGCTGAGTTTTCAAGTTAAGAAAAGATTAATGTGCCTAAGGTTACACAGTTAGTGCAGGCAGAGCCTGCAGCTTTTGTCTGCCTGTCTCCAAAGACCCTGCTCTTCACCACTCTAAGATCTAACCAGGGGGGACTTCCCTGGTGATCCAGTGGTTAGGGCTCGGCGATCTCATTGCCGAGGGCCCGGGTTCAATCTGTGGTTGGGGAACTAAGATCCCACATCCCACAAGCTGTGGAGCTTGGCCAAAAAAACAAAAAACAAAAAAACAACGAAAGCTCTAACCAGAGAATGTCTGACCTTTTCCTGGGTCACAGAAGCAAAGTGAATCTAAAAACAGAAAAAAAAATCATAGCCATAAAATAGTCAGGATGGTGTGGGTTTTAGTACTTAATAAGCGTTGGCCCTTATTAGTTCTAACTACCTATTGCTACATAACAAATCACCCACAAGCTTGGCATGGTTGTTGATGTCTCCTTGCTAATGAAAATGGTATCTAGAGGACAGCCAAACCTGTTCCCATAGCATATCACTCCTGAAGGAGGGGGTGGCCTCCCCGTTCTCAGTCCCTGGCCAAATGCCACAGTGCTGGGGGAGGTCATCCCACCCACTTGGGGATGCCCCTCGGGATCAGTTGAGTGAACAGTAAAGGGAGTTCATAAGCTTTAAGGATGATAGCACCACCGTCACATCTGATGAGGCTTGCTTTCTCTCTGTGCCTTCCATTCCTTAACAGACATCTCTGATAAAGGACAGGACCTGAGGGTCCACACAATTTGCCAAATGTCAGCAGTCGTCTTAGCAATAAAGGATGTCTCGACCAACAGTTGGCTCCTTCTGCCCATTTTTTCAGACTTTTAGGCCATAGTCAATGGTCTAGCCATTTGGTCCAACCAATGGCAGCAACAAGAGCTCCTTATTCCAAGGTCACCCCCTTCCGGATAAAGAACTCTGGGAATGTTCTTGCTTCACAACTGCCCAAAAACTTAAATCGAGGTCAGACATGCCTCTGCACATACTAGAACCACAATACAAGGCCTCACCAAGACACTCTTCATCCCCTTCAGAGTTCCTGACATTGAGAATGACCAAGGCATTCATTTCACTTCTAAAGATACATAATACTGCACTCTTGAACAAGGCATTCCGTAGAACTTTCACCTCCATGACTGGCTTCAGGCTGTATGCTCCTAGAGCACCATAATGGCCTACTTAAACGAATTCAAATTTAATTAAATGAAATGACACATTTTAGTTATGAAACATGAAGGGTGAATTATAATCCAGGTGTGCTAAGGGCTTGATCATCTTTTCGTATGATTATTGGCTCATAATCTGACCAATAAAATAATTCTCAATAAATTTAAAAGGATTAAAATTTACAGAGCATGTTCTCTCCAAAACAGAATTAAACCAAAAATCAATAACAACAGAGCCGATAAATCATCAAAATTTCTGAAAATTAAGCATCACACTTCTTTTTTTTTTTTTTTTTTTTTTGCGGTACGCGGGCTTCTCACCGTTGTGGCCTCTCCCGTTGCGGAGCACAGGCTCCGGACGCGCAGGCTCAGCGGCCATGGCTCACAGGCCTGGCCACTCCGCGGCATGTGGGATCTTCCTGGACCGGGGCACGAACCCGTGTCCCCTGCATCAGCAGGCGGACTCTCAACCACTGCTCCACCAGGGAAGCCCTTTTTTTAAAAAAAAAAAAAACTTTTTATTATTATTTTGGCCGTACTGTGCAGCTTGTGGGACTTTAGTTGCCCGACCAGGGATCAAACCTGCACCCTCAGCAGTGAAAGAGTGTAGTCCTAACCAGTGGACCACCAGAGACTTCCCTAAACAACACACTTCTAAATAACCCACAGATCCTATGAGAAATCATAAAGGAAATTAGAAAATATTTTGAGCTGAATGAAATTGAATAATACAATTTATCACAATGGGTGGATACAGCTAAGGCAGTGCTTAAAGGGAAATTATAGCATTAAATACTTTTATTAGAAAAGAAGAAAGGTCTAACAGTAATGCTCTAAGCTTGTACTTTAGAAATTAGAAAAAATAAAGGATCAAATCAAACCCATAGTAAGCAGAAGGAAGGAAATAATAAAGATAAGAGTGGAAATCAGTGAAATAGAAAATGTATAAACAATAGAGAAAAATCAATGAAACCAAACACTTTCTTAAAAGATCAATGAAACTGATCAACGTCTAGGCAGACTGATCAGGAAAAAAAAACAACTGAGATGACACAAATTACCATGATCAGGAATGAATGAGGGTACATCCCTACAGATCCTATAGACATTACAAGAATATTAGGAACAACTTTATGCCAGTACGTTCAACAACATAGAATACATGAATAAATTCCTTGAAAGACACAAACTTTCAAAGCTTACTCAAGAAGAAATATACAACCTGAATAGTCCCATGTTCATAAAGAATTAGAACTTGAGGTTAAAAAAAAAAAAAATCTTCGGGCTTCCCTGGTGGCGCAGTGGTTGAGAGTCCGCCTGCCGATGCAGGGGACACGGGTTCGTGCCCTGGTCTGGAAAGATCCCACATGCCGCGGAGCGGCTGGTCTCGTGAGCGATGGCCGCTGTACCTGTGCGTCCGGAGCCTGTGCTCCTCAACAGGAGAGGCCACAGCAGTGAGAGGCCCGCGTACCGCAAAAAAAAAAAAAAAATCTTCCCACGAAGAAAACTACAGGCCTAAATGGCCTCAGTGGTGAATTCTACCAAACATTTTGGAAAAAATATCAATTCTACACAAACTTTTCCAGAAAATACGAGGCAATCCTTCCCAACTTATTTTGTGAGGCCAGCATTGCCGTGATATCAAAATGAGAAAAAAAAAATATAGAAAACCAAACCAAACAACTACAAATCAATAATCCTCCTGAAGTTAGCTACAAAAAACGTTAACATTTAAGCAAATCAAATGCAGTAGTAAATAAAAAGGCTAATACATCAGGATCAAGTGGGGTTCATCCTGAGAATGCAGGGTTGGTTTAACATTTGAAAAATCAATGTAATTCAATTCACTATATCAAAAAACTAAAAAAGATAGAGACATAAAAACCGCTTGATCAAATTTACCATCCATTCATGACAAAAACTCTCAGCAAACTAGGAACAGAAGGGAAATTCCTTGACTTGATAAGGAGCAACTAAGAAAAAACTTACGTCTGGCATTATACCTAATAGTGAAAGAATGAATGCTTTCTTCATAAGATCAGGACAACACAAAGCTATGTGCTCTCATCATTAGCATAGTACTAGAGGTCCCATGCAGTGAAATAGGCAAGAGAAATAAATGAGGCATATAGATTGGAAATAAATAAAGCTGTCTTTGTTCACAGATGAAATGATCATCTATGATGAAAATCCTAAGGAATCTACTAAAAAAACAACTACTAGAGCTAAAAAGAGATATTAACAAGGTCACAGGATACAAGCAAAATATACAGCAACTATATGACCCACCAATCCCACTCCTAGGTATTTTACCAAGAGAAATGAAAACATCTGTCCACATGAAGGTTTGAGTTAATGTTTATGGCAACTTTATTCATAATAGCCCCAAACTGGAAACAACCCCAATGTCTAACATTTAGTAAATTGATAGATAAATTGTGGTTTATACATAAAAAGGAATAAATACACTCAGTGACAACCAATTACTGAAACATACAATAGGAATAAATCTCAAAATGAGCATGCTAAATGAGAGAAGCCAGACAAAAATACTACATTCTGAATAATTACATTTCCATGAAATTCTAGAAAAATCAAGTTAATAGTGACAACAAGATCACAGATCAATGATTGATTGGGGATGAGTGAGGAGCAGATTGACTGCAAAAGGACACCAGGAAACCTTCTGTGGTGACAGAAACGTTCTGTATCATGATTAGGGATAGTAGTTATGTGGCTATACACATTTGTTAAAAATCATTGGATTATACACTTTATTTTTTAAATAAATTTTATTTATTTTATAAATTTATTTTTGGCTGTGCTGGGTCTTCATTGCTGCGCGTGGGCTTCCTCCAGTTGCAGTGAGCAGGGGCTACTCTTTGTTGCGTGCGCGGGCTTCTCATTGCATTGGCTTCTCTTGTTGCGGAGCATAGGCTCTAGGCTTGCAGGCTTCAGTAGTTGTGGCACGAGGGTTCAGTAGTTGTGGCTCCTGGGCTCTAGAACACAGGCTCAGTAGTTGTGGCACACGGGCTTAGTTGCTCCGCAGCATGTGGGATCTTCCCCAAGCAGGGCTCGAACCCGTGTCCCCTGCATTGGCAGGCGGATTCTTTTTTTGTGTGTGTGTGGTTATTATTTTTAACATCTTTATTGGAGTATAATTGCTTTATAATGGTGTGTTAGTTTCTGCTTTATAACAAAGTGAATCAGCTATACATATACATATATCCCCATATCTCCTCCTTCTTGCATCTCCCTCCCACCCTCACTACCCCACCCCTCTAGGTGGTCTCAAAGCAAGGAGCTGATCTCCCTGTGCTATGCGACTGCTTGCAGGCGGATTCTTAACCACTGCACCACCAGGGAAGTCCCTATACACTTTAAAATGGGGAGTTTTATTACATATAAATTATACTTCCATAAAGCTGACAAAAAAAATACTGAAGGGCAGAAAAACCACATTCTGTGAATCTGAGTCTCCTATATCCAGACTAAATGACTTGTAATAAAAATAGTTTCAAAATTATACAAAATTAGTCTTTAATTAGCCCAATACACTACCTCAGGATCTTTGCACTAGCTGTCCTCTGCCAGGAACACTCTTGCCTTCCACGGTTCTCCTAAATAACTCTTCACCTGTCCTTCAGGTCTTAGTTTCAATATCATGTCCTTATAGACAACTTCCCTGAACCACCCTTCCAAATTATGTTCCACCATTATTCTCTATCATAGCACCTGGTTCCTTCTTTCTTCAAGCACTTTATGTGACTCTGTAATTAAATGTTGGCTTCTGTGTTAATAAATTTATTTAACATCTATGGTCTCCCAGAATGTAAGTTTCATGAGGTTAGGAACTGTGTCTATTTTTGGTCAACGAAACAAAAGGCCAGGGCTTCCCTGGTGGTGCACTGGTTTAAGGATCTGCCTGCGAACGCAGGGGACATGGGTTCTAGCCCTGGTCCGGGAGATCCCACATGCCGCGGAGCAACTAAGCCCGTACGCCACGGCTGCCGAGCCTGGGCTCTAGAGCCTGCGAGCCACAGCTACTGAGCTAGCGTGCCACAACTACTGAAGCCCGCGCGCCTAGAGCCCACGCTCCGCAACAAGAGAAGCCTCCGCAATGAGAAGTCTGCGCACTGCAACAAAGAGTAGCCCCCGCTCGCTGCAACTAGAGAAAGCCTGCGTGCAGCAACGAAGACCCAATGAAGCCAAAAATAAATAAATAAATAAATAAATAAACAAAATGTTTAAAAAAACCCAAAAGGCCATTGTCATCATGGTTGACAGATAAAAGGTTGAAGATTAATATTTACCCAAAACTAAGAGCTCTCTCTTAGTGACAATGAAAAGACCAATGCTTAAAATGAGCTTAGGGGGCTTCCCTGGTGGCGCAGTGGTTGAGAGTCCGCCTGCCGATGCAGGGGACACGGGGTCGTGTCCCGGTCCGGGAAGATCCCACATGCCGCGGAGCGGCCGGGCCCGTGAACCGTGGCCGCTGGGCCTGCGCGTCCGGAGCCTGTGCTCCGCAACGGGAGAGGCCACAACAGTGAGAGGCCCGCGTACCACAAAAAAAAAAAAAAAAAAAAAAAAAAAAAATGAGCTTAGGTTTGAAATAGGCAATTTACAGAACAGCCAATAATCATATGAAAAGATGATCAACAAACCTGTTAACAAACTTGTACTCTCACACCATATATACAAATAAATCTCAGGTATATATATATATATATATTTTTTTTTTAATTTATTTATTTGGCTGTGCCAGGTCTTAGTTGAGGCATGTGGGATCTTTGTTGCTGCATGTGGGATCTTTAGTTGTGGCATGTGGGATCTTTAGTTGTGGCATGTGGGATCTAGTTCCCTGACCAAGGATCAAACCCGGGCCCCCTGCATTGAGAGCACAGAGTCTTAACCACTGGACCAACAGGGAAGTCCCAAATCTCAGGTATATTTAAAAAAATAAAGAAAAATAACATTTAGGTGTTGTGGTAGAAAGAATAGTGACACCCCCCCCACCCCGAACACAAAGATGTCCACACCCTAATTCCTGGAACCTGTAAATATGTTATCTCACACGGCAAAAGGACTTCATAGATATGTTAAGGATCTTGAGATGGGGAGATTATCCTGTATTATCCAGGGAGAACCAATCCAATCACAGATCTTTAAAACTGAAGAGTCTTTCCTGGCTGAATCAGAGCAACAAACCAGAGGAGACGGAAAAGAAATTTGAACATTAGAAGGACTTGACAGGCCACTGATGGCTTTGAAGATAGAGAAAGGAGAGAGGCAAGGAATGTGGGTGACCTCTAGAGCTGGGAACAACCCTCTGTTGACAGCCAGCAAGGAAATAGGGTCCTGCAGAGCAAAAAACTACATTCTGCTAACAACTCAAATGAGCAAGGAAACAGATTCTCCCCTAGAGCCTCCAGAAAGGAATGCAGCCCTCACAATGCCTTGCTTTCAGCCCAGTGCAACCTGTGTGTATGACTTCTGACCTACAAATTATAAGATGACAACTTTGTGATAGTTTTGTATGGTAGCAATAGAAAACTAATACAGGTGTCTATATGAACACTTCGTGGAGTGTGGAGAACTTTCTAACTAAAGCCAGACACCCCAATTTCTATTTTAAAAAGATAAGCATCTTTGATCTTATTTTTAAAACACATGGAAAACATACCATAGACAAAATTGAAAATAAGTTGGGGAAGTATTTGCAATGCAGATGACTGACAAAAGGTTAGTAACTATAACACACAGGATATTTTGTAAATTTCTAAAATAGCACAAAAAGGGGGAAAGCT
Organism: Lagenorhynchus albirostris; assembly: GCF_949774975.1. NCBI lineage: Eukaryota > Metazoa > Chordata > Mammalia > Artiodactyla > Delphinidae > Lagenorhynchus > Lagenorhynchus albirostris. The sequence continues at coordinate 37,189,668 of NC_083114.1, forward strand.
TTCAGAAAGAAAATATTCAAAGAGCACATCTAAATCGTCAATAGATATAAGAAAAGATGGACAGCCTCTCCAATATCCAGTTAAGGCAAATGAAATAAAAAGGGATAACTTTTCTCTATCACATTGGCACATACGATAAAGGATAAAAACACTATTGGTGGAAATGAGAGTTATTGTAGCTTTTAAAGAAGGTTGTCTGGTAACAGCTATTGAAATACCCATACCCTTTGACCAGCTCCTAAAAGCAAGCTGGCTGTAAAGTTATGTGCATATATATATATATATATTTCTATCTCATTAAAAAGAGACAAATAAGCAAAAAAAGAAAAATTCTGTGTGTATTGTGTGTTTATGTTTGTAAAAGCAAGAGAGAAAGGTATGGAAAAACACAACAATAATTTGTATTATTATAAATCCCCAAATTTATATAATTTGGGGGAAAAAGTGATGGCTATTTAAAACACACAAACTTAAAAAAGGCACAATGCGGGTTTCCCTGGTGGCGCAGTGGTTGAGAGTCCACCTGTCGATGCAGGGGACACGGGTTTGTGCCCCGGTCCGAGAAGATCCCACATGCCGCAGAGCGGCTGGACCCGTGAGCCATGGCCGCTGAGCCTGTGCGTCCGGAGCCTGTGCTCCGCCACGGGAGAGGCCACAACAGTGAGAGGCCCGCGTACCGCAAAAAAAAAAAAAAAAAAAAAAAAAAAAAAAAGGCACAATGCTTGAGTCATAAAATTGTGTTGAAGAGTAAATATATTTTTATTTTTTTTTAATTGAAGTATAGTTGATTTACAATGTTGTGTCAGTTTCAGGTATACAGCAAAGTGATTCAATTCATTCTTTTCCAGATTCTTTTCCATTATAGGTTATTACAAGATATTTAATATAGTTCCATGTGCTATGCAGTTGGCCCTTGTTGTTTATCTATTTTTTATTTAGTAGTTTGTATCTAAGAGTAAATATATTTTAAATGAACAGAAGACTCCCCTCTCCTGCCCCCCACTCAGGTCAGGGGCCTCTGCAGGGTCCCTGGGCCTGTTTCCTGACAATTTGCAAGATGGCTTCTGGCCTCCTCTCTGTCTTCCCCTCTAGAATGTGTGCTCTCTGACCGCAGGACCTGCCTAAGTCTTAGTCACCACTATCCCTCCCAATGCTTAGCAGTTAATGATTTCGGAATGAATTCTTTAATGAAAAAGACTCACAGAGGAGGATATCCAAACTGCCAATAAACGTATGAAAAAGTGCTCAACCTCGCTAATCTTCAAAGAAATGCACATTAAAATCACAATGAAATATCACCTCTTACCCATCAGGATGAAAGCTATTTAAAACAAAACAAAGCAAACTAGGAAATAACAAGTGTTGGTGAGGATGCGGAAAAATTAAAATCCCATGCACTGTTGGTGGGAATGTAAAATGGTGCAGCCACTATGGAAAACAGTATAGAGGTTCCTCAAAAAATTAAAAATAGAACTATCCAGCAATCTGGGTATGTACACAAAAGAATTGAAAAGCAGGATTTTAAAGAGATGTTTGCACACCCATTTTCATTGCAGCATTAATCACAAGAGTCAAGAGGTGAAAGAAACCCAAATGTCCATCAACAGATGAGTGAATAAAGAAAAGGTGGTATATACATACAATGGGATATTATTCAACTTAAAAAAATAGGGAAATCCTGTCACATGCTGCAACACGATGAACCTTGAGGATATTATGCTAAGTAAAATGAGGCAGTCACAAAAAGACAAATACTGTATGAGTCCATGTACATGAGATATTTAAAGTAGTTAAACTCAAAAAAAAAAAAAGTAGGATGGTGGAAGGGGGGGGAAGGGGGAGCTGTTGACCAGTGTATACTTTGTGTTATAAATTTTATGTTATAATTTTTTTTGTTATTTGTTCTTACTACTTTTTAAAATGCATGCACACACATAAACACATTGCAACATCATTATAAACCCACCCGAATAACTCAAATGAACAAGAGAGATAATGCCAGGAATTGGAAGGGATATGGAGTAACTGGATCTCTCGTACATTCCTGGTGGGAGTGTAAACTGGTCAACCACTTTGGAAAAGTGTCAGTATCTAGCAAAGATAAACATACCCCTACCCTATGACCCAGCATTTCTACTCATGAGCCTCTAAGTGCAGGTGTCCATCAAAAAACATGGGCACCAATGTTCACAGCAGCTTTTTTTTTATAATACTGGAAACAACCCAAATGTCCACCAAGAGAAGAATGGATAAATATATTGGTATATATTCAACCAATGGAATACGACATTAAATGGAATAAGGCAATAAAAAAGAATGAACTACTATAACACACAGCAACACGGATAAGTCCCACACACATAATATTGAGCAAATGAAGCCAAACACAAAAGAATACATATCATGACTTCATATATATGAAGTTCAAGGACAGACAAACTTATCTATGGTGACAGAAGACAGAATTATGGTTACTTCTGGGGGCTAGTGACTAGAAGGTTGTAAGGGAAGGCTGGAAATACCTTGATTTAGGTACACATGTACATATGCAAAAATACCTGGAGCCACACACTTAACACTGGCACCCTTTGCTGTATTATCAATAAAAAATGTAGGGCTTCCCTGGTGGCGCAGTGGTTGAGGGTCTGCCTGCCAGTGCAGGGGACACGCGGAGCGGCTGGGCCCGTGAGCCACAACTACTGAGCCTGTGCGTCTGGAGCCTGTGCTCCGCAACAAGAGAGGCTGCGATAGTGAGAGGCCCACGTACCGCGATGAAGAGTGGCCCCCGCTTGCCGCAACTGGAGAGGGCCCTCGCGCGGAAACGGGGACCCAACGCAGCCATAAATAAATAATTTTTAAAAAATAATAAAAAAATTAAAAATGTAGAAAAATAGACTCATTCATGGGAGCAAGTTGAGATTTTGTCATATTTCTATATTCATATTTAAGTGGCTATAGAATAAAATCACCATTTGGATGCCTTTTTCTCTCAGCAGTGTAAGCTCACCAGACCTGCGAACCAGTGGAGGATGCAGAGGCAAAAGGTAAATCATCCTGCCTGCTCCCCCATTTTACAGGGGAAACAAACTGAGTCCAGGGGTGGGTGGGTGGGGAGGGCTGAAGTTAGTGGCAGAGCCAGGCCTAGAACTCAGATCTGAGACACACCTTACATGCCTCCCCCCTCCCCGTCCATTTGCAGGAAGAGGCTGGATTATGACTGGGTCCCCAACCCCATTCTGGCTGTGGAGGAAGGCTTCCAGTATGAGGCCAGGCAAGTCTGGCAGTTCCTGGGGACCAGCCAGCTGGGAGTCAGGAAGGCTAGAACTCCGACTGGGCGGTTTCACTGATAACAGGTTAAGCTGAAACCTCTGTTTGGGTCTGAGAGAAAAATAACGAGAAGAGCCTGTGGTTTCAGGATGGTCCTCTAGTAACCTGAAGGAACAAAACACAAAGAAGCCCGAAGGGCTGGGATGGAAAGTGAAACTTCCAGGCTCTTCCTTTGACCTTGGGCAAGGTCGTTCCCTCGGGCCTCACCTGTCCTGTTCATTCAATGGGGGAAGATCCCATTTGCGGCCCAGGGAATAGAAGAAAGGTGGCAGGTAGAAGTGCAGCTCTCAGCCTGGTGCCGAACCCCCGGGGCGGCCCGAGCCCCAGGCAGGCCGAGCTGCAGGAGGGGTGCGTGGGAAGTCGCCCCCGGGTGCTGCATCCAGCGGGAGAAGGGCTGCAACCTGGCAAGGGACTGGGTGGGGGTGAGGGGTCGGAGGAGAAGTCCTCTGCCTAGATCTGTGGCCTCCAGGCCAGAGTCAGGGCGCCCCCTCCTCTTCTCAGACTCCTCAGACCTCGCCCTTCTCTCTCACATTCCCAACTCCCAAAGACAACTTGTCGCTCTCTTCAGAAGCCGGGGGCTTCTTTCTGTCCCCCAGACTCTGCTTTCTCCCACTTCTTTTGTCTATTTCTCCATTTGACGGCTTCTCTGGGAAGCATTCCTCGGATCCTCTTCCCTCTTGTCTGTTAACCGCCCCCCTCCAACCCCGCGCCTTTGCCTTTGCCTCCCCCCCTCCCCCGCTCTCTCTCTCTCTCTCTCTCTCTCTCTCTCTCTCTCATACACACACACACACACACACACACACACACACACACACACACCCTCTCTTTTCTCTGCCGGCCATCTCGGCGCCTTTCCTCCGCGGCCCTGGCCTTCAAGAAGCGCGGAAGGCCCACTCTGGGAACCGCCGCGCGGCGATCCGACAGCGCCCCAGGGAGGGGCAGGTAAGACTGGCGGAATCCCCGCCCGGGCGGACGCGAAGGAAGGTGGCGTCCGCGCCGATCCGCCGCCCGGGCCCTGTCCTCGCTCCCCAGCTCGCTGGCGCCAGGGGGACGAGGACGCCCGAGTCCCTTCACGCCCCCGCGCCGTCGGCGCCGCTGCCCCAGACCTAGACGCCTTGCCCAGGCCTCCCAGGGCGGGGTTGGGGGCGGCGACCGGCAGCAGCCTAACCCCTGGCCCCAGCGCCGTCACCTCCGTCCCTAGGCTCTGTCGCGCCCAAAGCCCCGGGTTCCTGCAGCCTAGGAAGACGAGCGGAGGAAGGCACTGTCCGGAGAGGTAGGTAGACGCTCCCCGCCTCCCACCAGCCGCTGGGGGCAGCGACCATGCAGCTCAGAGCGGCGGCGCGGAAGACCCCTCTGGAGCTGGGCACTCCCACAGCCGCACTTTGAGCGCCGAGCGGCCACGGCGGGCGTGGGCCACCCGGGTCCACCAGCTAACCTTGAGCTCCTGGCCGATCCAGCCTCCTGGGTGGGGCTTGGGGCGTACCCACAACGCCTGCCCCCCAACCCCCGCCGGCTCCCACCGGACTCCTGCTCTCCAAGCGAAGGTGTGTATAAGGGGGCAGAGGGTCGCCTCCCATCCTTCCCGCGCAACTCTGGCTTCCGGGAGCTGGGTGCTGAGGGCAGCCTTGGGTCCTCTCCGCCGGGTCTCCCTGCTCACAGCCCGGGATTCCAAGCCGTTATAGCCAGAGAGTCAGGGGCCGGCGGCCCTGAGGGGCCTTGTGGGTGGGCGTCGCTTGGAAAGGGACAGTGGTTATTCTTTCTCCACAGAAATTAGAAATTGGCCTGGAACTCTGCGTACAGACGGGAACCCCCAGGCCCCCAAGGTGCAGAATCAGCTCTCTCTCTAGCGGCCTCCTGGAAGGAATGGAGGGAGAATGTTTGGGGAGAGTCTCTTGCCTCGGACGGCCTTTCCACGCAGTAAAGGGGACCTAGATTTCATTGCCCTCCGGACTGCGCTGAGGCTTGCGTGGCCTTCTGCCTGGGAGAGCCTGTATCTGAGTACGAAGGGATGCCAGGTGCCGCCATCTTACTTGAAACTCATACTCACAAAATGATGCGTGTGCAGTTTTGTAGAGGGGCTTGTTGTTTATGGGAGGGGGCAGAAGGCCGGGAAAGGATCTCGGCCTGTATGGACTGGGCCAATACAAAATTACTCGCCTTTGAAAAGACATGTAGAGAGAAGCAGGCATAAAGGGACTGCATGGTGGGTATTTCAAGGTCTCCTAGGAATTAGTAATTCTCAGGAGTCAGAGACCAATCCTGTATGAGGGCAGCTGTGCCTCTCGGAGTATTAAGCAATCGTGTAAAGGTTGAGGATTGAGAATTCGTGAAAACATGCAAAAGAGACAGGAAATTATGTTCTCCCCATTGTGCTCAGTAATAAATGTAGCAGACGGGAAATTAATATTTTCACCTATTACTCTCCCCTTCCAAAGTAGAACAGCAGTACACAGTACATTTCACTTATTCCATGTATGGTAAATGTGGAAACATATAGCACAGAATTGTACTTTCCAGTATCAGTAGAAGCAAAAAGACCCATAATGGGGAGGAGGTGTTCCCTCGGAGAAAGTCCTGATCCTTGGAGGAAGAGAGTTTGGTGGAAGATGGACAGCTGGGGGCTTTTCCTGATATAATCTTCCCTCTAACTCCCCCTTTGGAGCTGCAGCTCCTCCCTTTCTCTAGACTCTGGATGGAGCACTTGGCTCCAAGTCCAGAGAGGCCTCCTCACTCCCCCAGCCCAGGAAGGATGAAGCTTCCTTCTACGCCCAATCACATCGCCCTGGGCTCCCCAGGAGGCAGTCGCCCGCAGCCATCTGCCAGGGTTTAGAACCACCACCCCGACACACACAGACACCACACACATGCACTCTGCCCCAGAGGAAATGCAAGGAAAGGCTTTACTAGTCCCAGGTTAGGCACTGTGGGAGACCCCAGAGGCCCTTAAGAAGAGCCCCTCACTCTTCCACACTGCAATTTGGGAGACCCAGACCCCCACCCTCACCCCCAGAGTATGGATGGCTGTTCTGCCTTCTCACTGCCTCAGAAGCACTGACCCCATGACTCAGGTGGCTGAGAACTTAGTCTCTCACCCACCCTGCCTCCAGCTTCTCTTCCTGGCCTGATTAAAACAAGCGTCAGGCTTCAGATGCTGTTGGATTAGAAAGAGAGTCTGATTGTTTTAATCTATTGGAATCCTCTCCCTGGTTTTCTCCTCTCTCATCACTCTCTTTACTCTTGGGTTTTGTCTTCTCTTTCTCCCCAAACATAGAAAGACAGAAAATCCATGGCTCTTCTGGATTTGGAGGGAAGGGACAAAGAGAAAGGAGGGACTGTTTGACCCAGAGCTGTGATCCGGCGCACCAAGCCATCATAGGAGACCCTGCCCTCCAGTGCTTAGAGGCTATTTGATTCCACAATCCCCCCTCACCCAACATCCAATGGCACCATTCTCTTTAAGAGGAGCTAAGGATTTGGGCCTTGTGCAGTTTTCAAAAAATAGGAAGAAGAAAAAAATGATGTAGTTATATTTGGGTGGCCAGATGTGGAGGAAGCAGGCCTGGGCTCACAGAGAAATGAGTCCTCAGAGCTGACAGGGTTGCAGGGCCAAGCCTGCCATGATTGAGACTTGGCAAGGGCAGGCTTGGCCCCTGACCCAGCCGGCAAGGGACCCTGGTCTGTTCACCAGGTGGAAGTGAGATGAGGGGGCTGAGGGTCCAGGTTCCTCCCCTGCCTGGTTGCCCTATGGGCTCCAGGGTCCCCAAATCAGGATTAACTGAAAGGAAAACCTCCCTGAAAACATCCAGATTTGTAATCTACTTAGGCACCAGACCCATCCCGAAAACAGTGGAGAAACCTGCCTCCTTGGCTGACTTTCAACTCTGCTCACTCCATGTGGGTGGGTCAGCTTGAGGTTTCAGATCTTGGGGTCCAGAGCTCACTGTCTAGGGAGCTAGACTGTGGGTTGGGGCCTCTCACCTCCTTTCCTCATACCTGCCTTGCTTCCTTCTCCTCCCAGAGCTTCTCAGAAGGTGACTAGGGCTTTCTTGTAGAGCCATGAAATCTCACAATTTCAGAGGATTTCAGAGTCCTTGAATGTTGGGTTAAGAACTGCTATTTGGATTGATCAGAGGAGCTTGCGTATGGAAAATGCTGAGACCAAATATGGTCTATTAACACAGGTCTTCACTTTTTCCCACTCAGCTGATACCTTGGTGCTTACCAGGTCCACCTCCTGTGAGAGCACCAGGCGGCTGTGTTCCTCTCTCACCACTGTCTGTAAAGAGAGGGACAAAAGCCAGTGGGGCCTGAAATCTGGGACAAATCCCGATGCCTCCTTAGGAAGATGCCGAGTGGCTGTCCTCAGCCCACTTCCCATCCTTCCCCTACCTTCTTCTGTCCCTTCCTCAGCTCCAGTTATAGGAATAACAGCCTTTACCTTGCGGGGGTAATTAAGGCCAGAGCACCCCCAGCCCATCCCATTTTGGGGCGGCTCTGTCTCCTCTTTCTCATCGCTCCGCTATTGAAGTACTCGGGCTACTGTTCAAGGGTGAATCTCAGCTGGAGTGGATGTGAGGGCTTAGTCCGAAATTAACTGGATATTAAGTAACAATAATGAGAAACATAACCATGACCTCCTGAACCTCCACCATCCAGAAAAGTTCCTCCTTAAACTATGGTCGAAGCCCCCGCCCCAGTCGGACTAGAAAAGACTGGTCAGAATACCCAAAACTCTTACGGAGAGAGGAGTCAATATCCAGAGATCTTGTCCTTTAAAGCAATAAAAAAAAAGGGAGAGGGTCCAAATTTCTACTCGTTAAACCTCTTACCTCTTCCTCAGTCCGTTAGCTCCTTGCCCCCGGTGAGCCGGGATCCTGGGCTCTGATGTGAACCGGAGGGAACAAGGCTCCTCCGGATGCTGAGATGTCCCTGCCTGCCTTGCGCACTGCAGTGGGACCAGGACTCCTGGGGATTGGGATGGTTGGAGAAGTCTTGGAGAGGAATTTGGAGCCGTTACGCCCCTCGGTCCCCGACTCCGGACGTGCTTGGGACTGCGCGGAACACCGCAGGTCCTGCCTAGGGCTCTCTGGCGCTCGGCCAGCGCGGCAGCCCCCGACGGCGCGCACCCCGCGCTGCTCAGCCGAGGTCAGCACCTTCGCCTCCGGACTGGGCGTGGAGTGAAGATCTTGGTGCAGGGCGCTGGCCTGGCCGTGGGCAGGAGGACTGGAAGGTCGCCAGGCAGGGAGGCGGCCGCGCTGGAGCCGCAGAGTCGGCGTCCGGAGGAGGCTCAGGGGCACCTCAGGACTCCGAGCGCCTCCAGCTGAAGGTTGGCGCCGCAGGGGTGGGATCTGGAAGCCTGGGAGGGTCTAGCACCGAGCCCCCGCCCTCCGGAGGCTGGTGCCCGGCTGAGGGATTAGAAATGATGCTTTCAAACCCGGCCGAGGTGTCGGGAAGCGGCATTTACAGAGCGAAGGGAGGTCGCAATTACAAGGTGACCCCCCCTCCCCCCGGACGCCGCAACGCCAAAGGCCTGTAGACTCACAACCTCTGCGGTCTAAGGGGAGGAGATTGGGTGGGATGGGGTCTCTGTCCAGCCTCCAGCGCAGGGAGCATCCCGCCCCAAGCGGTATGGCGGAGAGCGGGGACCACCGGCGGCCAGCGCGGGGCGCCCTTTCCGAGGGAGAGTTTTCTTGCTCTCCTGCTCCGAGGGGGCGTGGGCGCTCGGCAGTCCCTCAGGAACAGTCCATTTGCTCCCTCCAGGCCGCCCACGCCACTTGCCCCCATTTCCCCCTCCCTGGATTTTTTCTCCCCGCGCCCTTCCTCCCCACAATTAACCAACTGGAGAAACCCGCCAGTTCCCGGCGGAGGGGCACTTCTCTCTTCCCGAACCGGCTAATTAATTAATCAGAGCCTTAAGGAGACCTAGGAGTTGTAAAAGGCAGTTTGGAAGAGGGGCCGCTGACTGGGGCAGGGACCTCCCGGTAAAGATGGGAGGGAGGCGCGCCTGGCCGCCTCCGCGGCCCCTCTGGGTCCTTCTCAGCACGCGGGTTTTGGCCGCTCCACTTGCCCGCCCCACTCCAGCTCCCGCCTTCCTGTCCGGCTGTTTCACTTCGATCTTTGTCATTCTCCATCTTCTCTCTGGCCGCCTTCGAGGGCCCCTTTCTTTGTGTTTGCTTCTGTCTACCTGTCCAGCTGTTTCTCGCGCCCTTTTCCGCGCCCAACCTGGGCCAAGAGAACTTTAAGGTCATGGCGAGTGGCCCCGGCTGGCGGTCTCGGCTCCCGGGTTTCAGACACTGCACTGTAGGCCTGGCTGGAGCTGAGAGAGCAGGAGACCCGGGGAAAACAGGTCCTCCCCGCACCCCATCCCCCCAAGAGCAGGGCATTCGTGAAGGGAAAACAGATCCTGAAACTTTCGGCTCGGACCAACTCAGGACAAGGCAGCACATGGCTGAAGACCCAGGCCCCAGTGGAGAAAAGCTGCATTTCATTTTCATTAGAGACACAGAGACCTTGCACATCCCTCCACGTGGGCAAGGGTGCATGAGGTGGGGATGGGGCATTGTGGGCTGCTTGTCTCAGTCCTGGGGTCCTCAAAACCTGTGAGCAGGTGCCTCTTGTTCCGGGGAAGGCTAGGTGACAGTATCCATGCGACCTTGTGATACACACAATTGTTGGCCGGCTCCTTTAATTTATCTTGTCAGGTGCCCAAGTCTGTTTCACTGCCTCCCTCAGCATCACATTTGTGGTGTCTGTATGTGAATAGTGAATAAAAAGTTCTTAGCATTTTGGGGATCACTGACTCATACTTTAAAATCTGATGAAAGCTATTGAATTCCTCCTCCCCATGGGGAAAAATGCACTTATGTAGTACTCACCAAATCCCATAATTTCAGAGGGTTTCAGACCCTTCGGACCCCAGGTTATGAACTCGTATTTGGATCAATTAAAGAAGTTGGTGTCTGGAAAATGCTGAGACCAATATGGTCAGTTAACTTAGGTCTTCACTTTTTCCCCTGTGGCTGGTATCTTGGTGTTTGCCAGGCCAACTTTCACCTTTACGAATGCCCATGCAGCAGTGTTCCTCTCCCCACCACTACTGGTGGGATCTGGGTTCCCAGTGAGAGTTGATCTTTCCTCCCTCCCCAGGACCAGGAGGCTTGAGAAAATGGGAAGAGCTTTGGGGGGGGGGGCTGATCTTGGACCAGCCAAGAGTGGCACCAACTGCTAGAGGGAAATCGGGCTTGGGCAGCCTCCCAGGGAATAAACAACATACCGGAACTCCTGGGAAGGGAAGGTTATTTGGCAACAACCCCCTAGATAATGCTGTCTGTGAGCCAAGCCAATGGGCATCAAGCAACAGAATGTTCTTTTGTGTCCCTTATTGATCTACCTGTTCAGTTTCCTCAGATACCCCAACTCTTTGTGGGGCTGGAGACTTAGCCAAGGTTAGAAGCTGGGGGGATACTGAACTCTGGGCTAAAAGGGGAAGATGTTTGCTCCCAAACATTTCTGTAATCTTGTTAGTAGGAGCCAAGCAGCAGGTGGCCCCTGACATGCCTGGGGGACCTCCTAGTTTCACCCAGACTCAATGCTGTGGCTTGTTTAGACTTCATTCTTTCTCCACAGCCTAGTAAAAGCCTCCTGGCCTTCTCTCCACTCCTTTAAGTTGACCAAGTTAGACCTCCCAGAAGAAAAGTCAGGTTTCTTTGGGGTCTGAGAAGTGAAGAAACTTTCTTCTTCTTGGACTATGTTCAGACAAATTAGGGCAACTGGAACTTGTCTGGCTTTATTGCACCTTCCCCCTACACACACACTCCAAACCCCCTTAATTGCCTACACATTTCAAGCAAATGTGACTGGGGGCAGGAAAGACCCCAACCCATTCCTGGTTGCCCCTCTCTGAGCCTGGCACAACCTACACCTACCAATGCCAGCCGTTCTGGGCCGTAACAAGAAGCCAGTGGTTGACTAGTAGTATTCGGACCCCTCCCTGAAAAGAAAAAGAAAAAAGAAACTAGTTTCTGCTTGGGACAACTTAAACTGAATAATTCTGGCTGTGAACACGTGACCTAAATGCTTTTAATCAGAGCAGAAGAAATATATGCCCATTTGTTCCCTACTTTACTAATTTAAAAAGCTAGTTGGTGTTCATAGGAATTTCCGACGAGGGTCAGGGGCCTGTAGTCATCTCTCCTCCCTTCCTCACGCCCCTCTGCCCCACCCCTCCCCCACACAAGATTATCCCCACCGTGGAGTTGGCCTCCTTCTGACAGAGGATGGGAGGGGGATGCCCTCTGACCATCTTGCCCCTCCCCTGCACTGGGACTTTGGCCCTGAAAAGGCGATGCTGCCATTGGCCAGAAGGTCTTGCCCAGCAGGGTTGTCCCCCTTCCCAGGCCTCTGGACTAGTTTCTGGGAGCAGAGACTCCTCCCTGGCTGCAAGTCAGCAAGGCTAACGGGTGGGGTGCAGCTCCTGCTGGAGCCCCAGAGCTCAGCCCAGTGCTGGGCACACAGTAGGCACTCAGGAAATGTTTGTTGAATGTGGAATGAAAGTTCCCACCAGACAAAGGTCTGTGACTTGTCTGGGGACCCTCGGAGGCTGGTGCATGGAGAGCTCCAAGGCCTCCTGGCTGCCCAGGAAAGGAGTAAAGACCTGGTTTTTCTCAGGCATTTCTCAGATGTTCTGTTTTAATTCCAGCTTTCTGGGGTCCCTATTTCTTTTCTACCCATTCTCTAAGGCAGGCTCTTGCTCACTTGGCAAAGGGAAAAGGCTCATTGAGAAGCTGGATAAGAATATACCACCACTCCCCAGACCTTTCCCCCAACCAGATCTAGATACTTCAGGCTAAAGGGAGTTTGAACCTAAAATGAGCCAGATAATTGCCCCAATTCTCTGTTCCTTATTGAAGAGGTAGTTACAGGCCAAGAGGTTCAAGGGGCCTCACTTTTATGGACATGGCTCTAAGTCAAAAGAATATATTATACATATACAGGCTGAGACACGCACCCTCCAACATAGACTGATTCTCTGAGAACAAAGCAGGCTTCCTCCTCCTTCCCCTTGCCTCCCTCCTCCACCTCTTTTCTCCTCTTTCTCCTTGTTATTAATAGTTACTTTTTACTCCCTGTTCATCAGTCATTGTGCTAAGCCCTAGGTACGTTGTATGTTAATTAATCCTTACAACACACTAAGAGTTAAGACATCCAGATTTTGCTGATGCAGAAACTGAGTTACTTTTCCAGGCATAAAGCCTGTGTGTGTGTGTGTGTGTGTGTGTGTGTGTGTGTGTGAAATAATGTCGATGTGATACTGGCAGACCTGAATGCTCAAGTGGCATAATGAGGCTGGAAATAAGGAAAATTGATAACGAGAAGATCTTAGAAGTTTTTGAAATATGGAATATTTTAAGAGAACGCAGTTCCTCCTGCCCTAAAATGAACAAAGAAATGCTGCAATTAACGGGCTAATTCCGAGGCCCAAATGCTTCCCCTTGAAATGGGCTGATAATGAGGCCGACAGTATGTTCGCGGTTGAATTTGCCTGATGTTGCTCCATTTCCCCCCCTACCTTTTGCGAATTATTGGGCAAATCACAGTGAGATGCACAGACGCCCCCCGACACGCACAGACTCACACACACAGGAATGCTGACACACACAGACACAACTTTATCCTGCCTCCGGAGTCTTTTATGACTCAGCCCTGGGAATGAAAATAGAGTTTGGAGCGGAATAATGTGCCCGAGGCCGGGTAGGGCGCAGCTGCTCCAGATGTGCGCTTGGTATTTAGGCCTCGGCGAAAGCCCCTGCCTGGCTGGGAGAGGAGCGTCTCCCGGGGCCCAGACCTGGGCAGGCGCTGCGTCCATGGTAGCCCCATGGTAGGCACGTGCCCTTTGCTGCCGCGGCCCCACTGGCCCCCTCGCCTCTCTTCTTCCCTTCCTTTCCTGCAGAGGATTCTCCGGGAACCCTGTCCTAAGAATAACTTTGGACAAACTTCTCTTAGAGGGCTCTGCAGTATAAAATGATGTCTCTGCCTTGGGGGCAGGGGAAGAGCGACCCCAGTTTCTCCCAACCTCTCCTCAGGTCCTGGATGTCTCTGAGCTCAGACTCAGAGGGACTGGGTCCTGAGCAAGGCTTCTTTTCCCTTACCCCACCCTATTACTTGACTGGCCCCATTCAAGCCAAGGAGAGTGACCCAACAGCCTGCCCTAAGGCCCCTTTCTTTGGGGTTTATGGGACAGTCGTATATCAGGCACCTTCTCTTAGCCATGGGGTCTCTTTTACAAAGGATTCAAACCTTACAATGTCCCCGTCCGTCCAGCAGGTCGTTTTCCTCTGGGCCTTTGAAGGACTAAAGCACTTGCCCATGATCGCACACAGCTAGGGAGGTTATAAGCAGCTTGAGCCGGCCAGTCCTGGAAGGGAAAGGGCCGGACCTGTCTTGGCTCCCGACCTTGGCCAGCCTCTCCTATATCTGGCTCCAATTCCATTATGTGCCCCCCCCAAGTCTTAAATCCAGAAAATACCAAACTTCCACCATAGACAACCTCCAAAGGCTGTCGTTCTGGAAATGAATTTTGCTTACAAGAAAGACAGTTTTTGCTGGGGTTGTCAGAATTTGGAATAAGAACATTCCATTCGGAGTAGAGGACACATCCTCCAGCCCTGCTTCACCACTTTTAATAACTGCTCTGATCTTGGGCTAACCACTTAAATTCTTCGGGCCTCAGTGACTTCGTTGTTTTTTTTCTTAATTTTATTTTATTTATTTATTTTTGGCTGTGTTGGATCTTCGTTTCTGTGCATGGGCTTTCTCTAGTTGTGGCGAGCGGGGGCCACTCTTCATTGCGGTGCGCGGGCGTCTCACTGTCGCGGCCTCTCTTGTTGCGGAGCACAAGCTCCAGACGCGCAGGCTCAGTAGTTGTGGCTCGCGGGCCTAGTTGCTCCGCGTCATGTGGGATCTTCCCAGACCAGGGCTCGAACCCGTGTCCCCTGCGTTGGCAGGCATATTCTCAACCACTGCGCCACCAGGGAAGCCTCTCAGTGACTTCTTCTGCATGTTATGGGAGGGAGTTAAAGATCCTGGTGCTGCCCCTGAGCTGGCTTCTGGAGAGATCAAAGGCGATTTGGGCTGTGGAAGGCTCCCTAGAGTCGGGGATGGGGTAGGGGGTGGGGAGCTCATGGAGCCATGATTAGCTGTGGATTCCTTTCCCAGCCCTCACTCGTTTAATCGTGTCTCTCTTGCTTGGCAGAGGGCGCCAAAGGCGACGCGCGGGCGGCCAGCTCCAGGCCAAGCCCGGTGCGCCTGCAGGAGCCAGCCCCTTCAACCCGGCGCTGGACACAGAGCTGCGGGAGGAGGATCTTCTTCAGCGCGAACTCAACGCCAGGGCGCCGCCTAGAGGTCGGCAGCTGCCCCAGCCTCATCCGCCAGCGACCACAGCTGCTTCCGCAGCCACGGCCAGAAACTGGGGGGGGAAAAATCCAGCTCGGGTTTCAGGAACACGGCTTCTGGCACCTTTGACTTGTCTGAGATACTCCCCGCCTTTAATGAACCCTAGGAAGGGACGCTGACCTGGAAGGCCCAGAAAAATTTATTCTTGTGACTCTCACTAAATGGGAGGGTGTCTCAGTTTTGGTTGCTTTGAGGATCCCGTGTTGTGCATCTGTGTCTGCACTGCCTCCTCTCACCATCCAAATTGTCCGGCCTCCTCCAATTGTGCTAGAACTCTGCTTTATCTTCAAGGAGGGAAGGGAGTAGGGAACAGGTGCCCCTAAATCTAACAGCTTGGTCATCTACATTTTCAATTTTCAGAATAATTTGGAAATGGACGTGCTTTTGGAAAGTATTCGGAAAACTTTTGAGGGTGAAAAGAAACATTGCCTAAATGGCCTTTACACACTAAGTGACCATTAACTCGTGTACGAGTGACATTCGGGAGTGTGCTTGTTGGCATCAGCGCCCCTGTTGGTGGGTGTCTGTGCTGAGCATTTGAAAGCTGACTGTGGGGCCAGGTGACCTAGGATGCAAAGGCTGCCCGGCACCCGTGGTTCGGGTGCTGGAGGCCCCGTGCAGAGAGTTTTATTTGTTAAACTGGAATCCATGGCCTGGGTTCTCAGGATGGGGTAAGGGGAAGCCACAAAACTGAAAAGTGTGTGAAATGTGTGTGTGCTCAGGTGTGTCATTCTAAGGCTGTGGTCTCTTCCTTTTTTTCAGATTCCGCAGAGACCCAGGTCAGCAATGGGCAGGGAGCCAGCACACTGACCTGTGTCTGCCCCTCCCCCAACCTAGGAGGGCAGGGGTGGGTAATAACACTCTTGAATGGTATGGAAAGTGCTGCCCCTCAGGTCTGCCCTCCTCCTGTCACTAACAACTCCCAGAGGCAAATCCTCTCTGATGAAAGGAGTGACTCTTTAGTTAAAAATATATAGAGCAAGATGAAGGGTGAAATAAGGGAACTGGGGCACATAGCGAGGAGGGGAGCTGGAGGGCCGTCCCCATGCATATCCTGGAAAATGAATGTTGGGATGGCAACAAGCCCCTTCCTGTCTTCCGGCTGTTAATGAGCTCCCCGATTCCTCCTTCTTGGTGAAGGGAAGGAGCCAGAGGGCATCGCCCACCCCTTGCCAGCTGAGGCAGAGTGGGACTGCCTGAAGCATAGTTAACCTTTCAGAAAATGTGGGACCTGTAAACCACAGCCTAGTATTTTCCCGGTCCATTCCACTTTTTATCCATTTTGTAAAAATTCCCAGTAGTGCTTTAGGGCCTTTTCTTGGAGGGGGAGGTGGTGGACTTGGCTGGTCACGCAGGGCCACACCTGTGTGTCTGTGTGAGGAAGGTGAGGGTCAGTGCACCAAATTCCCACCTGGGTCTGCAGCTAGGCCTCAGTCCTGTACCCAAGACTTGCCTGAGCCTCTTAGACCCGAATCCTTGGTTGTTTTGTGACGAACTGGGAGGCATGGTGGAATTCCTTTGCTCTCCCACCCCGAAGCGCACCTAACCAGGCCCCTCCAGCAGAGAAAGTGAGCAAGAAATCCACAGCTTTACTCCTGGTTATCTGGAGCCCAAGGCGAAAAGGGATTTTTCTTAGTTTTGGTTCACGTGGTCGAATTGTGATTCCAAATGCAGATTCCACGAAGTTTTGTAAAAAATGAACGGCTCAGAGCAGAAAAGAACTATGGAGAGGATTCGTGCAGGTCCGGGTAGCGGTCATTTTTGTTTGATTTTGAGGTTTTTAAGGAGCCGGAGAAGAGAGCAGACGGTGGCAGAGCTCGACAGAGGCCAGCTTGGACACTACTAGGCCCTGGCCGTCACTTCCACTTCGGCGAAGACCGGCCCCTCCGTTTCTCCTCCGGGCACCCACGCCCGGCTCAGCCCCCTCAGACCTTCGGACTCCCCTCTCCTCCCTTCTAGCAAGTACCTGGCAATAAACGGGGCGGGGCAGGGCAAAGATCTGGTGGCTAGAGACGAAAAAAGAAAAAAACCCGCTTTCGGTGGAAAGATGCAAAGAACGGAGGTCAGGGCGTGGCTGGCAGGGCCCGAGCTTTAGCAAGCAAGGACCGGGGCGCCTAGCTCTGCCTCGAGAAGAGCGGAGAGCCGAGCCGAGGACGTGCGCGGGCTCGGTGCGTTTTCGGTGCGGGCGGTGGCCTCCAGCCCTCGCGAGCGCCGAGCAGGCCGACCGGGCGGCGGGGACCGCGGGCCAAGTCCGAGGCCAGGCCGCTTCTCTCCACGCGGACACGGTCCGTCCGGCGAAAGAAAGGGGCCGAGCGGGGCTTCCACGGCTCGTAAACTGGTTTCCCCTTCCTTTAACCCGCCCCCGGCCGTCTTTCTTTTCAGGACAGGAGGGGATGTAAACCGTTTGAAGTTCATCAACACGGTGAAGTTTTATTGTATTTCCTGTCCCCAAGATTTATACCTGGGAGGGGGAGAGGGCGGCCCCGCAGACTCCTGCGCTCCCTCGGACTTCCCCGTCGGACACGTGGCCGCTGGGACCCTTGCCTCCGGGGCGAGGCCGAGAGGGAGCCGGGCCGGGCGGGATGGGACCGCTCACTCCACGCCTCCAGCCCCGCGTGGAGGCGTGGAGGCTGGGTGGCCTCCAGCCCGCCCAGCGCCGCCGCCGCTGCCCAGGTAAGTCCGCCGCTCGGCCCGCGCGGCCGCCGCCGGGTGCGGAGTGTTCGCCAGGGCACCTGTGAGGGTGCGGGGTCTGGAGGGGCGTAGGTGGCAATAGGGGACATCGGTGGGGGGGCGGGGAGCGAAGGGCCCAGGCCGAAGGTCCGGAAGGAAGGAGCAAATTTCCCGGTTTCATCTGTGAATTCAGAGTAGATCGTCTTACCTGGGACAGCTCAGCCTCTGTGGAGCCGGGCTAGGGTGACTTCCTGGCGACTGCTCAGGTCAACCCGGTTTCCCTTCCAGTCCTGGGTTTCTGTTTGCTCCCTAGTGTTCCTGATACTTTCTCCCGCTCTGCTTTTTGGCTACCTCTCCGACTGTCAGTTTTTCTCCACTCTCTTGTCTATCCCTGGTTCAAAGCTGGGCTCTGATGTAGGGCTTGACGATTTGGCCTCTCAGAGCTACCCTGGGTGACTCTGGAACAGAGGCAGTAGCCAGATGGTGACCGTAGACATACCTTGATAACAGTTTGAAGTTGAGAGAGAAATCATTTTGGCTGTGGAGACCTTCAGCTGCAGAGACAGAGGCTGAGAGGCAGTGACCAAGCAGGTATATCCCCAGGGCCCTGCCCAGGCCTAAGGCTGGGCCTAGGGTCCCCTCTGACCAGGGCTCCTGGGAGAGAGCGAAAGTTCCTGGAATCTGAGCTGCCAGGACCAGCTCCAGCATGTTTTTGCCTGGAGTCCTGCCTCCAGTTCTTTGGACATGTTGTTTACTAGCAACTGTGTTCTGTTTGGGAAGAGGTGGAGGAAAATGGAGTTAGCTGGCCACCCCTTTGGGCCCACAAAAATGGCGGCAGGAGCCTGCCCCCAGTGAGCCCTTGACCCAGAGCGTGAACTGGAACTGCTGAGTGAATTAGGTAGTTTCATGCTGTCGGGCCTGGATTTCTGAACACAACGACATTAAACCACCCGACTCACGGCAGTTACTGCTCCTCGCTTAGTTGGAGGAGTGCGGGTGGGTGGGTGGGTGGGGAAGCAGAGTCAGGACTACTGTATCACCCTTGCAACATGGTGAAGAGGTTTGATGTCCCTAACCCAGGAGCAGCAAGAATGTTCCCTGGAGAAGAGATCTGGGATGTTCTAGGGCGTCTTCCACTTCTGTATTTGTTTACATGTGTGTTGGGAGGGAAAGGGGGAATGGGGAGCATTGCACTCTCCAAAGGCACATTTCTGAGCTATTCTACAGAGTCAGCAGGATCTGAGTTGGGGCTTCAAGCTTCCGGCTTGGGCTCCTGTGTACATCCAGACTTTCCAAAGAAACTCTCCCCAGCTTGGCAAATGCTGGATTTCAACAGAGACACAGGGGGTCCTTGAGGTCTTTGTAACTTTTTGCGGGGTAGACAGGGCTCCACCTCAACAGGAAGCTTCAGGTCCTTGAAGAGGGCTCAGTCTGTCCCATTCTGACAGGGAAACATCAGAATCCCTTGCAGTCTCAGCCTACAGGCCCCCAGGGTCCTTTCTAGGGCCCCCTAGTGGGACAGAGGTGGGTCCAAAAAAGTCCTCCCTTTTCCCATCCCTCAGCTGGCCCCTTCCCCACTGAGCGGCTAAGCCTCCCCTGTAGACCCTTGGGCTGGGCTATGGGTATACGCACGTCTGGAGGGCCACCTTCGACACCCAGAGGGGCCCGTCTTGCAGGCTAGTGGGGACCCCAGACTGTTGGACAGTTCAGCCCAGGCTGATGGAGTGGCAGGAGATAGAGAAGGGGCAGGTGGGACGGGGCAAAGCTGTGATACCCTCTGTGACCCCAGCCCTCTCCAGGCTGCTAGCTCTCTGCCCAGGAAAGGAGTAACTAGAATTGCTGGCAGAAGGAGGGGTACAGTCCAAAGCATAAGCTAACTTTTGTTCCCAAACTTTTTCCCCTGCTTGAGGCAGAGGAAAGGTGGAAAGGGGCCCGGGGAAGAGGCTCGACCGGATGGGGCTCTGGCTCTGGGCTGACTTGGAGGGCGAAGGGTGTCTCTGAATAAGTGGACCCTGCTAGGGTGGACGAGGCCCTTGGGAGACCCACCCTCAGCCTGGGAGGAAATGCAGCCTCAACCCACTGTCCTGGTGAGCGAAGGCCAACAGTGCTGTCCCTTGACATTTTCTCATCCTCTGATCTGGGTGAAGATGGTCTGGAGTGTCCTGCTGCCTGCCATCCTTCTCCTCTGGCCTCTCGCAAAGCTGCCCGGCCACTCAGAGCCTGACTGTCTTCCATCACTGGCGTCCCTTTGCCACCCCCTCCCAGGAATAGTGCTGTAAAAAGAAAAAAGGGAGATGTTAGAGAGAAAGGAGGAAATAAAGTCTTTGGAAAGCAGAGTTTTACAACAGCCTCAGGTTTTATGGAAGCAATTCCGTAATAACCTCCTACCTGCTCAGCTCCTTTCCGCCCTGCCTGCCGCCCACCCCGTTTGGCCTCCTGGATCCCCCCTCCCAAAGAGTCAGCCACACCCCCCAACATTCCATATTCCTGGTGGCTGATAGTTCGTAAGAAGATTCCCGAGATCTGCTTGGGCCGCTGAACTCTCCGTCCTTCCTTTCACCTCTGACATCCTGGGAGGGAGGTTTGGGAGAAGATTTCGTTACTTTACAGTTAAAATCCCCACTTGGAGTGTGTGGAAGCGCTAAGGATTGAACCCATGGGTGCAGATTCGATGTGATCCCTTTTGGAGTCTGTTGTGTGTAATGGGTGAAGGTTCTGGGGGCCTTGATTTCTTCCCCGCTGGAGCAAGTGTCCCCACACCTCTTTCTTTCCCACAGTGGGTCTGGACTCTGATCCTGGGTCAGAAGAAATAACTCCAGGTGCTTGGGGACATAGACATGGGGATTTCTCTAATTTCGTTGTACACAGCAGTGCTTTTGTATGACCTCCACAGTTTCCTGGGAGCTTTCACATTCAACTCATTTCTGTCCACTGGTCAGCTTCACACTTGTGTGGGACACGCTTGTGCCCAAGTAACGGCGCCTTCATTCCCGTGTCCATTGCTACCATGAAATAAGCATCACACGATGTACTCTGTCCCTGCGGTTTCGGGTAAGAGACACAGTAAAGGATTTCGTGGTCAGACAAAAAAGTCACAAAATTTCATGACCTGCCCTGGGCCAGGAATTTCTTTCACCTTCCAGAGAAATATTTTAGAAGGAAGTTGTAAAAGAATCCAGATTTAAGTCACATGTGTTTGCGGATACGGTATATATTTTCCTTGAATATCAAGTCAACAGGCCAATTTTCAAGTGAAGCTTCTGAATCAGCTGGTGTTTTATAGCCACAATTCAAGTCCGCAAATACTAAAGTTTTTCCGCCCTTTCTTTAAGCGTGTGATGGTTATAAAAATGTACGCACAGGCTTCTGGGTCATAGATCTTATATGAGCAGAATTGTAAACCCGTATCATTCAGAGGGGTTATACACGCATCACGTATGCACCATTAGATCTTATATACAAATGCCCAAGCACATTTAGTATTATAGTTGGGCAGATTTATTTATTACATATTCTATACACAACATAGAGCACAGCACATGTGCACACTGGGTTCCCCATAAAGAAATATTGATTTGAGATATAGGTACAGGAAACACACATCTATTCAAGTACGCATGCATAAATTTCAGCTTAGCTTATCGATTAAAAAACGTTCCCCCTTCTCCACTTATTGTTTTTCTTTTTCTTTTTTCTCCTTGCTTTTATTTCCTTCCCTCTGTTGAGATTTTCTCTCTCTTCTTATAGTGAAGGGCCCTTCCAAAAGCAGACCTTAAACCACAGACACTCACCGGCTGGTCCTGGCCAGGGCTGGCCTCAGCTTTCCCCATCTCAGCCTCCTTCTTGGTTCTTGGCCTCTGGGCCCTACTGTGGCCAGGAGCTGTAGCTTTTCCCTGCCTGCCCTTCCTGGAACTATCAGCTACTGGCCCCAGCTGTGTTCAGGCGCAGTGCTGGTGCAGGGAATGGCAAAAGCCTTCGAGAGGGTTTTCCTTCTTTCTCTTTAGGACTGGGGGGAGGTGGAGAGCAGTTTGGTCTCTCAGGGCAAAGTGACCCCCACTCAAGCAACCCCTCTATTAAGCAGCTCTAGAAGCTGAGCTCCAGGGGCCGCTTCTCTCTGTTTGCTTCTCTCTGTCATGTTGGGGTACCATTGTCTGGGAGAGAAAAGTATGTTTTGTGGGGTGGTCCTCAGAGCACCCAAACAAGGGGCTTCCTCTCAGCTGACCCTTTAGTCATTTGCCTGAGCTGGAATTGAGCTTCGATTTGAGGCAGCAGTGCTTTCTAGAAAGCCTGGCTGAAGTGGGACTCCTTGCTTGCTGTATCTGGATCCCCACCTGGAGGAGATGAGAGCTGGGGCACAGACTCCAGGGCTTGGGTGCTATTTCATTCTCTTCCCTCCAGAGCCACCTCTCCTGAGAAGACATGAAACCTCCAAAACCTGTCACTTTGGAATTATTTCCACCCTCCAGCTCGTTTGTGAGCAAAGACTAAGTTCTGGTCTCAGAAGAGAGGCCTGGGTCCCCTCCTTACCCAGTGCACCCAGGAGCCACCAGGGGTTAGGGACAGCTCACCAGACAACCAGCAACCCACAAAGCTGAACCCTGTCTGCTGGGACACTCCACCCCTGCAGAGCACAAGTCATGAGCCTGAATGTTCTCCTTCCTCTAACTTCTTCCCTAAACTAAGTGGCTCCTCAACTTCTCTCCTGTTGCAAAGAGAGACAGCGGCAAAGCCAGGGCCAGAGTGGGAACCAGAAGGGCTGTGGCCAGAGCCCAGCGTCTGCACAGCCTGGGTCTTAAGAACAGCCCAGTGCTGTGACTTTGCCATAAATTTAAAAAACTCTGCCCGCAGCCCACATGTCCTTTTGGGCCCTAATTTATATACTACAGAAAGTCATATACTCAAGCACACCATGCTTCATAACACCATTATTTACAGCAGGAGAGGAGTTTTTGTTTTTTTCTGAAGAAGAATATATTTATTACAGGTAAAGCCAACAGCAGACTCCATAGGTCCGGCGAATCGAGAACAGGTGTTTTGCCTTAACTGTGATGCATGCACTAGGCGCCCCGCTTTTTCCGCTGGCGAGTCCGGGGAGCTCCCTCGACTTTCCCAAGCGTCCAACCGCTACTTAGAAGAATTTGCATCGGATTTCCCACTTGGGTCCTATGGAAAAAGCAGATCTTCACGCTGTTTGGTTCCGGATCTGCTGGGCTGTCGCCCTCGGAGAGCTGGAGTGGAAAAGGAGGGGGCCGGCTGGGCGCCGGCATTGATCTTTAAAAAATCATTTTGAAATCGCCATAATGTGAAGAAATATGGCGCTTTGCCCTCGTATTTCACACGTAATGACACGAGATGGCTTCATTTGGAAAGAAAAGCGGGCGGGAGTGTGTGCGTGTGCGGAGGTGATCCACAGCTTTCTGCACGGCAGAGGGGTACATGGCCAAAAAGATAAAACCTCAAATTAGAATGGTCCCGCTTTTGTTAAAACGACAGGACTGGGACAGCCAATCTTATAAGGGCCCAGGGTCGGAGAATGCTGAGAAAATCGCCCCCAGCCTGCCCCAAACCCGACCGGAGAGGATTGGGTCTGTCCAGGGGCCGCATCTCCCTGAGAGCCCACACCACGAGAAGCCACAGCACCCAGGGCAGAAGCCGGAGGAAAGACTGCTGGAGATGGGCCAGGAAGCCAGCCGGTGGCCCCGAGGGAGCCCCAGTGCAGGGCCGCAGAGGAGATATCAATAAAGCGGGCTATTTGGAAGCTCCTGCGAGAGTGTCTGCAGGAGGGAAAGTGGCAGGAGACTGACCCTGCAGGCTCCCTGTCTATGCTGGTGTCCAATACAGCGTGTTTGGAAATCCTTCCGAGCAGGAGAGGCAAAAACTCCCGACTCACCTCCTTCCCCACTGGGTGGAAGGGGAGATAACTCTGGACTCCTTCCCACACCTCTGCTCTGCTGACACCTTAGGGAAGTTCCCTTAACCCTTTCTCCTGTTCGGCTCCCCCATCTGGGCAATTTTAAAGGTCTGTTATTCAGTGGAGGAAAGGAGAAATGGCTATGTACCCCCCCTTTCCTCTGACCAGGGCCAGAGAGAGGCCCAAGAAATTTAAAGGAGCTTTGACTATCCGTATTAAACTCGTTCAGAGGCTCAACTTTCCAGGGGCTGTTGTATCCCTTTAACCTCATGCGGGTTCTAATTTCAGGACAGCTAAATTTTAGGACAGGATCTTTGGACACGCAGGCCCTTTTATTCCCTTCTCTCCTCCCTCAGCCACTGAAGGGTCAGGAGAAACTCCCAGGCCTACAAACCTCCCAAACCAGTTACAGAGTCCCCTCCAAAGCAGACAACATCCTATAAAATCCCAACTTCTCCCCCATCTCTTTTACTTCATCTCCAGTGGCTTGCTGCTGCGCTGTTGTTTAATAAATATCTGGTGTCAGGGGACAGAGAAGAGAAAAGGAGAGCCGGCGGGGTGGAGTGGAGGTGTGTTTGTGTGGGGACGGTACCACCTCCTCTTGCTTTAATTATGCCCTGGGCCTCTCCGGCTGCGCCCCAGGCTGGGGCTCGCTCCCTCCCTCTGTGCTGCGCTCCCCCTCTCCCTCCGGGACCCGTCTGGGGAGAGGGCTCCACAGCCAGCGTCCCTCCCGAGGCAGCCCGCTGCTTTCCCTCCGCCTCTCCTCCGCCCCCGCCGCCCCATAGCGAGAACGGCCCCCCTTCCTGCAAAAGGGAGGGGGGCGGCCGGCAGCTCGGGCTGAGGGTTACGTGGCCGCCGGAGCCCTGACGTGATAGCACATTGCATCAGCATAAAACAATCCATCCTCGATATGGAATGCGGTGCGGACGGTTGACAGCGAGAGCGCAGCCCCCTCGCCGGATTGATTTATGTCGGAGCTGACGCTTTATCAGGCAGTCGGAAAAACTTTGACCAATCATTTTGCAAGGAGCGCTGAGCCAGGCTGCTCCACTGTACTTTGTTGGCTGAGAAGTTGAGCAGGGGTGGGGGTGGGAGGGTGGGGGGCTGGGGGGGTCGCGTCCGAAAGCCCTCACACCGGTCCGGGTGCCACCTCTCCCTGCTTGGGCGCTGCGCGCGAGCGCTTCCCTTCCCCCTGCGAGCGCCCGGATAATGTCTGAGAATGTCCATTTCTGGGACGCTTAGCAGCTATTATGTCGACTCGATCATAAGTCACGAGAGTGAGGACGCGCCTCCAGCCAAGTTTCCTTCCGGCCAATACGCGAGCCCCCGGCAGCCAGGCCACGCGGAGCACCTGGAGTTCCCCTCGTGCAGCTTCCAGCCCAAAGCGCCGGTGTTCGGCGCCTCCTGGGCGCCGCTGAGCCCGCACGCGTCCGGAAGCCTGCCGTCCGTCTACCACCCCTACATCCAGCCCCAGGGCGTCCCGCCGGCCGAGAGCAGGTACCTCCGCACCTGGCTGGAGCCGGCGCCGCGCGGCGAAGCTGCTCCTGTGCAGGGCCAGGCGGCGGTGAAGGCGGAGCCGCTGCTGGGCGCGCCTGGGGAGCTGCTCAAGCAGGGCACGCCCGAGTACAGTTTGGAAACTTCGGCGGGCAGGGAGGCCGTCCTGTCTAATCAAAGACCCGGCTACGGGGACAATAAAATTTGCGAAGGAAGCGAGGACAAAGAGAGGCCGGATCAAAGTAAGTTATAAAAAGTGAGGAAATACCCAGGCCGAAGGCCAGGCGAGGGGGAGGGGAGGGGAGGGGAGAAGCAATAAACTGCGGACAATGTGAAGGGAAACCGCGGCGACGGCCGGAGAGCGAGCGGGGGCGGAGGGAAGATGGAGGGAGGCAGATGAGTGCCCCAGAAAGGGAGACTGAGGCCGCTGGAGGAGCGCCGCCCCCACTCCTCCAAGTCCACGGGGGACCCGAGGCGCAGGGACCAGCTCGCCGCACTCTCGGCCTCCCTTCCCCCACGCCCCCGAGGCTTGGGCTGAAAGCCCGGGAAGAAGCCGACCACCGCCGGCTGGGAGAGGAGCTGGCGGGGCCGGGGAGGCAGCCAGCGAGGCCGAGAGCTCGCGCGGGCCAGGGCGGGAGCGCACCGGGCTCCCGGGCACCGCACGGCTGGCAGAGCTCCCCGCGCCACGCGCACACCGTAAAAGCCGGCCAAGGGGTAGTGGGAGGGGGCTCATTAGGATTTTATTTGCGATGCGACAGCTTGACGGAGGATTGTTTTTAGCAGATCTCGCTCAGTAGCCGCTTAGGGTCCGCAGCCGGCGCCGGGAGGGGCGCTGGAAGCCCGGGACCCGGAGACTGAGCCCCCTCCCCGGATGCGCCGGCCCCTCCCCGGGGGCCTTCCCTCCGGTCGCCTCCTCCCCTCCGTGGCATCCTCGCCCGGGTTGCAGCTTCCTTTTCTGCGGCTCCGGCTGCTCTCCGCGGGGCTCCCTAGCCCCAGCCAGAGCTGTCCGCCTCGCAGGGAGTTGGGGAATCGCTTCCGAACTTCGCGGCCGACCGGCTGCGTGGAGAAGGAGAGATACCCCGAAAGGACCCTGGGGAGTAGAAGGGTGGGGGGGAGAGAGGCTTGCGGAGAGGCTAACTTCATCCTCGGAAGGTAGTTTCTCACCATCTCCCACCCCTCCAAAAGCACCCCCGCCAGGAACCGAAGTCTGACTAATTTCCAGGATGTGCTGCTCGCTAAGGGCGGCAGGAGGGGAGTCGCGGATTTTTCGTCTTTTAAGGTTGAGAAGGGCAAATTGGTCGGGGCTCTTAGCCCCCAGACAATAACCTGCAGGATGGTGGGCACAAGTCCTCACCCCTTACTCTTTTTGGAGAGTGAGGGTCAGATATTTTAGTCTTTGCTTTTGCCCTGCCGGATTTCCCATCAGCAGAGCGGCCCACAGGCCCTTTAGGGTTGCCCTTGCCTGCTGGAGGGAAGAGAACTGCCCAACTTCCCTGAGGTCTCTGTGAGCTCCCATCACCTCCAACCTGCCAGGCTGAATCACAAGAGTTGGCATTTGGGTAACACGCTGGCTCTTCCCAAACCCTCCCTGCTCACACCCAAACAGAGCCCCCCCCCCGACCCCAAGCCCACAAACCCTACTTGGAAAGTCCATTACTGCAGGGCAGCAGTTTGGCTAGAATCAATAATTAACAGTTATTTTCCTCTTTCCTATTTAATGCGGCTGTGGGTCCCATCCCGGGCACTCACATTAAGGAAGTAGCTGCAAATTGGTAAGACGCGGCACTTAGTGTAGGATGAACCAGGTTTTTTTTTTTTAATATTCAGTGCTTTTCATTTGGG
The DNA here is from genome assembly GCF_949774975.1 of Lagenorhynchus albirostris. Classification (NCBI taxonomy): domain Eukaryota; kingdom Metazoa; phylum Chordata; class Mammalia; order Artiodactyla; family Delphinidae; genus Lagenorhynchus; species Lagenorhynchus albirostris. The sequence continues at coordinate 37,216,363 of NC_083114.1, forward strand.
GTGAAGGAATCTAGTAGAGGGTGGCTGTTATTTTTAATTGGCTCTCCTTTATTTGGCAACTTTTCTGAGTTCAGAGGTAAGGAGAAGAGAAGCCTGTATATATGTTTCCTCTGTTTTCCCCCACTGCTACTCAGTCACCCCTTCCCTTTCTCTGTTCCCTCTCACCACATGCAGCCAGTTGGAGCTAGCTATGCTCTGAAGGACTTCTGTTACCCCCACATGATCCATGACTCCCCCCCCTTAGGACTGGACCAATCTTGCATCCCAATTTCCCTGAACTTACTTTAACCAAACTGCGAGCTGAGCAGGAGTGGAAAAGGAGACTATTGCAACCATAAGTTACCTGTGAGCCCCCAGCACTCCCTTGTCCACAGGCTGGAGTTGATAAATGGTTGCAATTGGGTTGCGTGTGAATTGGAGTGTGCTGGGTGTTTGCAGCGTCTCTAAATGTGAATCCCTATTTGTGGTGTGTGGGGGGGCAGTGAGATATCTGCACAGACACACATGGCTGCTGCCATGTGGCCAAGAGATGCAAGCTTGTGATCAAGGCAGGAGGGTGCACTCAGACTGGACTGGAGGGCCGGGAGGTCTCTTGACTGTGGCTGTGCAGAAGCCACTCTCCTCTCGCCCAGCCCAATCCTTCTCTCACTTCTCAGACCTAGAGCCAGGACCCTTCAGTCAGCCACCACTAGTTAGTCTGGTAGAGCTGGTGGGGGAGAGGGCTTTAGCCAGGCTGGGCTCTGACCTGAGTCCTAACCAGTTCCGACCCAAGTGGAGAAAGAGACTGAGTGAGGACCTGGGGCAGGCAAAGCTTTGGAAGTGGTGAGAAGCCTGGCACACGTTTGGCTCTATCCTGACCAAATAACTCACCTGGAGGTGCCTTTAGCAACTCTTGGCCCATCTCTGGAAGCCTTTCTGGGAACCTGAAGGCCCAGATTGCCCCTTTCTCCAATGTAAGATGAGGAGTGGAGACCAGGGGTGCACCCTCTTGGAAGGAGAACACGGGGGCCCTTCACCCCCTTTCCTTTCTTTGATTCTATCGCTGCTTCTCTTTCAGCCAACGTCTCCGCCAACTGGCTGCACGCTCGCTCTTCCCGGAAGAAGCGCTGTCCCTACACCAAATACCAGACGCTGGAGCTAGAGAAGGAGTTTCTGTTCAATATGTACCTCACCAGAGACCGTAGGCACGAAGTGGCCAGACTCCTCAATCTGAGTGAGAGACAAGTCAAAATCTGGTTTCAGAACCGGCGGATGAAAATGAAGAAAATGAACAAGGAACAGGGCAAAGAGTAAAGATTCCCCCCAGCCCTCCCCACCCCTTCCCCATCTCATGCTTATTTATAAGGGATGGCTGTGGAGCCTGTGCTGTCTGGGATGTATTCAAGTGAATGGGGAAGGGGGTCTTTTTCTTCAAAGTCCTTTTCTGCATCTAGAGCCTCTCTCCTTTCCTTTGCCCTCACCTGTCCTTCTCTTCTCCCTGGGCCTCAGGAGGGAGTTTTATTGATTTAGAAGGTAGATATAGTTGGTTCCTAAGAAGGTGATGGGCCCCAAGGAAAGAGTGCCCCTAGTAGAGCCCCTAGCAACCCTCTTAATTTTCCTGGGAAGCCCCAGCCCCTCACTTCCAGCCTGCTTGTTTCCCCCTTGTACCTATCCCAGAGTCACCCAGGGACACTCCAACTGCACACAGCCCAACAGACGCCCACCTGCATAAAGCCTGGAGCCCACAGTAACAATGGGAAGCGCTCACAGTCAGCACTCAAATGAAGTGGCACCCTAAATGCAGACCATCACACCCCAAATCTGGCGGGATAGCCCACAGACCATCAGGCAAGTCCAGGGTCTGCCCCTGATGCAATTACACACCAAGAAGAAGTCTAGAGACACACTCCTGAATGAGGCGCTGCAGCTCAAAGGGCCCAGCATCACAACACCATCCCCACGGAATCCTTAACTATACCCGGGCATGGACTCCAGGGCAAGTGGGGTAAATTCAGCTCCCAAGCTAGTGGGTGAGAAAGGACAAGGAAAGGCAGCGGTGGTCTTAGGAGAGTCTCTTAGGTTTTATGAAGGTCGTCCACATACACACACTGTGCTGCAGGAAATGTTTAATTCTGCATGTTTTCCTCTCCTTCCAACAAAAGGAGGTCAGATCGTGGGTCGTAAGCCTTGGCAGTGTCGTCCTCACGTTCATCTGTGCCCCGCTTGACAGAGACTGTAGCTTCTCTTGCTCAACACCGGCCCTGAATTCGCATCTTCCCCAGCTCTGAAATCAACTCTGTTCGGCCAATCCACCTTGCACCAGCGAGCCAAGTCGCCCCTGTAGAAACCCCCCTCCACCCTCCATCCTCTGCTAGCTCTACCCCTGCATAGGCGGAAAAGCCAAGTCAGGAGAACCCGATGGAGAATTTATTGTGAATCGATTCCCGGGCTCCTCTCCAGCGCAAGCTGTGGAGGGAAGGGGGGAGCGAAGGCTCCCCGGGCGCGCGGAGTTCGACTTCTTCCTCCTGTCCTGCCCGGTCTGAGCCCTGCGGAGGAGCCCCGGGCTTGTCAGCTGCCGCCCCAGCGCAGAAGCGCAGAGACCAGCGCCAGTGCCTGGCTTTGCCTCCCGAGACTCGGGCCTGGATGGCGATCTGCGCGCGCACGCTTCTGGGGAGCAGTCCCGCTTGCTAAGGAAAGAGGCGAAATCGCACCTAAGCATTAGGCCGGAGCTTACTCTCGGCTTCCTTTCCTCCCCCTGCTACCCCACCTCTCCAATCCCCTTCAATTCATGGACTCTCTCTCCTGCTTCTCCCGACCCTGCAAGGGGACATTCCAGTAGAACTTCTTTTGCTCTGTCGGTGGCAGTCGTGAAATTGTGCTGTGTTTTGTGATTTCTTTGGGGGTGATTGTCTCACCTGTTTTCAGTTGTTGCTTATATGGGAGGGTTGTGGGTGGGAGTGGGGAGGGCGAGGGGCTTAGAGCTGATTGTTTGTTTTGGAAGGAGAAAAACAAAGAAAAAGAACAAAAAATATATATCACTCTAGAAAATAAATCTCTCCTGTGTGTCATTCTGTGTTGGCTCGCCTCACCTGACCAGAGGTAGAGATGCTAGTTCCAAGAGGCTGGCTTGGAATAAAGAGAGAGTCCTGTGCCCAAGAGGTTGCAGGGTGGGCTTCCTAGTGGAGCTGAGAGCTGGTCCAGACCAAGGTTCCCAAGACCACTGCTTAAACTGAGCAAGAGCCTTCCAACAGGAGAGCTGGGAGACTGGAGGGGGAGAAAAGGAAAGATTAGTGGTTTGGAGAGGGGTCTGGGTCTGCAGGGAGCAATGGGAATCTTCCTCTTAAGTTGCACTAGAGACTTCCCCACCACCTCCAGAGCCAGAGGATGGCGAGGCCTGCCCTGCCATCCCTGGAAGCAGGTCCTCTCTCAGCTGGCTGAGAAAGCCACCTTGCTTTGGCCACTTTAAAGTATCATGCAAGTGAAGAAGGCAGTAACTCCGTTCTGCTATTCCCTGCAGCGGAGGGATGGGATGCAGATAGAGGCCTCCGGAAGGCCAGGCTGTCCTTTCTTCCACTCAAAAAGAGTAAGCCCCTTAGGGTTTTCAATCCCCACCTGGAGTTTGAGGCTCCAGTTTGAGCCACAGGGTAGCAGCCTTGGTGTAAGGCTGGTGGAGTTTGGTAGGGGTGGAGGCAGCTCCTACAGGCTGCAAGAGATGGTTGAGTGTGAAACAGAAATGGTTCAGGAGGGGAGAAAAACAACAACAAAAAACCCTTCCCAGTCGGACCCCAGAGTTAAATTCGGTTTCAAGGCACCTTTCTGTCCCCCTCAGACTGTGGCGTCCCACCAAAGCCTCAAATGGGGAGCGCTGTTCTCGGCAGCCCGGCCGTTCCCATCCAGCCGCTGGGATTCTGCTTCTGCCGGGCTGGCGCTTGGGAGCCGGCCTCCTGCCGGAGCCTCCCACCGGGCCCACCCAGCAGCGCTGCAGTCCGCGGAGACCCTGAGGTTGGGGTAGAGGTAGGGACAAAGCCTGGCCCTCGAGACAGCAGTCTGGAAGTGAAAAGG